>NC_071614.1:11205044-11430046 GCF_014839835.1 Dryobates pubescens | reverse complement strand
GTATACATACATAATCTGTACATCTATATATATAGATCACAGTATCACAGTATGACTAAGGTTGGAAGAGACCCCAAGGACCTGAAGGGAGGTTGTAGAGAGACGGATGTTGGTCTCTTCTCCCAGGCAGCCAGTACCAGAACAAGAGGACACAGTCTCAGGCTGCACCAGGGGAGGTTCAGGCTAGATGTTAGGAAGAAGTTCTATACAGAAAGAGTGATTGCACATTGGAATGGGCTGCCTGGGGAGGTGGTGGAGTCGCCATCACTGGTGGTTTTCAGGAGGAGACTTGATGGGGTGCTTGGTGCCGTGGGTTAGTTGCTTGGGTGGTGTTTGATTGGTTGATGGGTTGGATGCGATGATCTTGAAGGTCTCTTCCAACCTGGTTTATTCTATGTATTCTATGTATTCTAAGGATCATCTAGTCCAACCTGTCTCCACAGACCTCATGACTAAACCATGGCACCAAGTGCCACATCCAATCTCCTCTTGAACACCTCCAGGGACAGTGACTCCACCACCTTCCTGGGCAGCACATTCCAATGACGAACGACTCGCTCAGTGAAGAACTTTCTCCTCACTTCGAGTCTAAACCTCCCCTGACACAGCTTGAGACTGTGTCCCCTTGTGATGTGTATATATAGGTGTAGATGTATATATGGATAGATGTATAGATGATACTGTGATAGATATAGATATAGATATAGATACAGATACAGATATAGATATAGACATAGATATAGATATAGAATGATTTAATGGAATTGGCTTCAGTTGAATCTGAATTTAACAAAGAGGAGAATAAACTTTAAGTAGAGAGAGAGGGAAAATATAAATATATATAATTATATTATAAATATAAAAATATATTTTATATATATATAAATAAATATAATTATATATATATATATAATTAGATATACATAAATATGCATATCATAGTATCAATCAGGGTTGGAAGGGGACCACAAGAATCAGCCAGTTCCAACCCCCCCTGCCATGGGCAGGGACACCCCACACTAGATCAGGCTGGCCAGAGCCTCATCCAGCCTGGGCTGAAACACCTCCCGGGACGGGGCCTCAACCACCTCCAGCTTCATTCCATTCCCCCTAGTTCTATCACTATCTGAGATCCTGAGCAGTCCCTCCCCAGCCTTCTTGGAGCCCCCTTCAGATACTGGACAGCCACAAATTAGGTCACCTCAGAGCCTTCTTTTCTCCAGACTGAACAGCCCCAACTCCTTCAGTCTGTCCTCACAAGAAAGGTGCTCCAGCCCTCTGATCATCCTCCTGGCCCTTCTCTGGACACCTTCCAGCACCTCCAGATCCCTCTTGGAATAGGGGCTCCAGAACTGGGCACAGTACTCCAGGTGGGGTCTCAGCAGAGCTGAGCAGAGGGGGAGAATCCCCTCCCTTGCCCTGCTGGCCACACTTCTCTTGCTGCAGCCCAGGCTCTGATTGGCTTTCCGGGCTGCAAGTGCACACTGAGAGCTCCTGGTGAGCTTCGCGTCCACCATATAAGATTATATCTACATCTATCTATCTATCTATCTATCTATCTATCTATCTACCTATCATTCTAAAGTATATATATATATATATATATAATTTTCTCTCTCTCTCTCTCTCTCTCTCAAGCTTATTCTCCTCTTTGTTAAATCCAGATTCATCTGCAGCTAATGCCTGACATGCCTGAGCTGTGAGACACTGCAGTGGGTTTCCAGGAGCTGGATGGCAAGAGGGGGGAACCTGTCGCCAAGCGAGATGAGCTCAGATGAATGAAGAGCTTCATCACTGCGTGAGCAGCGCTTCTGCAGAGAAAATGCTCATTACAGGCTTGACTTTTCTACCTTGTTTACATTTTTATGCAGGGCTTTTAGCAACATCCTCACTGTGAGGCACTCTGCGGGAAAACAGCGGTTTCAGTATCCGGCTCGGGATTAACAGGGGGCCGGACCTGCTGGGGAACAGTGAAGGGGAAAGGGACCTTGGGGTCCCGGTGGGTGGAAGGATGACCATGAGCCAGCAATGTGCTCCTGTGGCCAGGAAGGCCAATGCCATTCTGGGGTGGAGTAGAAGGGCTGTGACCAGGAGGTCGAGGGAGGTTCTCCTCCCTCTCTGCTCAGCACTGGTGAAGCCGCAGCTGGAATATTGTGTCCAGTTCTGGGCCCCTCAGCTCAAGAAGGACCTCAGAGAACTGCTTGAAAATGTCCAACAGAGAACCACAAGTATGATGAAGGGAATGGAACATCTTCTGTGTGAGGAGAGACTGAGGATGCTGGGGGCTCTTTAGCTTGGAGAAGAGGAGACTGAGAGGTGACTTCATCAATGTTTATAAATATGCAAAGGGTGAGTGCCCAGAGGCTGGAGCCAGGCTCTGCTGGGTGATGCCCAAGGACAGCACAAGGGGCAGTGGTGGAGGCTGAGGCATAAGAAGTTTCACTGAAATATGAGGAAAAATTTTTGCCCTGTGAGTGTGACAGAGCCCTGAAACAGGCTGCCCTGAGGGGTTGTAGAGTCTCCCTCTCTGGAGAGATTCAAAATTCACCTGGATGCATTCCTGTGTGATCTGGTGTAGGTGATCTGCTCTGGCAGGGGGGTTGGACTGGATGAGCTTTGGAGGTCCCTTCCAGCCCCTGAAATTCTGTGATTCTGTAATCCTGGCACCTCAGCCCTGCCTTTAGACATGCACACTTCAGGCAGGTTAAGGAGTAAGACAAGCCTGAGAGATCTTCTGGCTCTCTACAACTCCCCAAAAGAAGGTTGGAGTGAGGTGGGGGTTGGTCTCTTCTCCCAGGTATCAAGCAATAGGGTGAAAAGAAATGGCCTCAAGTCGCCCCAGGAGAGGTTTAAGTTGGAGATGAGGAAAAATGTCTTTGCTGCAAGAGTAGTCAGGGATTGGAAGAGGCTGCCCAGGGAGGTGGTGGAGTCATTGTGCCTGGAGGTGTTCATAAAGTGTGTGGCCACAGCACCTGAGGACATGGTTTAATGGCCATGGTGGCCAATGTTAGGCTGATGGTTGGACTCAATGATCTTAAAGATCTTTTGCAACTAAACCAGTTCTGTCACTCTAAGCCCAAAGGCTTTGGCAGTGACTTAGATGCAGACCCTGAAGAAAAAAAGTACACAGCTGTGTTGCATCAGAGCTGACACCAGAAGCTGAGCGCAGCAGCCAGAAGCCTGTTTATGAGTCCATCCTTAATCCACAGGGAAGATGCCCTGTGCCCTCTCTACACTAAAAAAAACTCTGTCTCCTTTTGAAATCCTTTTTCTTGGGCTCCCTCTTGCCATTGAATGACATTTGCACTGATTCTTTTTCCTGGATGGAAACAACTACTACAAAAGACATGTTCATCATAGAAACACAGGACTGTTTCAGTTAGAAAAGACCTCTAAAATCATCATTTGGTGACTTCTGAAGATGAGAGTCCAGGACAGGAGCCTTCCAAGACTTGTACTTGAATCATAGAATCAGAATGCAATGGATTGGGAAGGCCCTTTAAAGGCCACCTAGTGCAACCCCCCTGCAGTATGCAGGGACATCCCCAACTGGATCAGGTTGCTTGGAGCCCCATCAAACCTGACCTTGAATGTCTCCAGGGATGGGGCCACCTCTCTGGGAGACCTGTTCCAGCAGTCCAGCACTCTTGTAGTAGAGAACTTCTTTCTGATGTCCAACCTAAATTTACCCTGCTCTAGTTTCAAACCATTGCCCCTTGTCCTCACACAGTCCCTCTCCAGCTTTCTTGTGGGCCCCCTTCGGGTACTGGAAGGCTTCTCTAAGGTCTCCCTGCAGCCTTCTCTTCTCCAGGCTGAACAACCCCAACTCTCTCAGCCTGTCCCCATAGGGAAAGTACTTCAGCCCTCTGATCATCTTTGTGGCCTCCTCTGGCCCCAGTCCATCAGGACCATGTCCTTCCTGTGATGAAAGACCCAGAGCTGGACACAATACTCCACACACTCTCTTTGCTTTGGTTTTGCGTGCAGTAAGCTCTCTATCTCTTGGTCTCTTCTCCCAGGCAAGCAGCACCAGAAGAAGAGGACACAGTCTCAAACTGCACAAAGGGAGGTTTAGGCTGGAGGTGAGGAGAAAGTTCTTCCCAGAAAGAGAGATTGCCCATTGGGATGTGCTGCCCAAGGAGGTGGGGGAGTCACCATCCCTGGAGGTGTTCAAGAGGGGACTGGATGTGGCACTTGGTGCCATGGTTTAGTCATGAGGTGTTGGGTGACAGGTTGGACTTGATGATCTCTGAGGTCTTTTCCAACCTTATTGATTCTATGATTCTATGATCTAGCTGGACAGCATGAGGAAGAGCATGGAGATGCAGGTCCTGCCACCAGTCTGTGGGGTGGGATGTCCCCACTCAGACCCTTCCCCATTTTTGCCTCTTCCACAGACGATTGAAAGCCACTGCTGTGCAAGAGTAAGGAGGCACCTTGGCTTCTTCTCCTTTCTCTCCTTTCTGCCTGAACTGCCTTGCCAGGTTTAAAGTTGCCCTCAGTGTTGGAGTTACAGCTTTGTAACAAATGAAAACAGCAATTAAGGCTGCCACTTCATTCCTAAGTCACACCATTTTGTCTAATTGCAATATATATAATACATAAGATCATGCTGTGCTGGGGTATATGTATGCAATAACTGAGCACAGTGGCATGATTTAGGACAGGCTGGCTTTGAATTTCTATGTGTGAGCAGGTGGTGTTTCTCCACTGCCTCAAATATATTCAACGTGACACTATAAGGTCAAACCTCCCCCTTTGGAGGCTTTGCCTTTATTAGGAGCCCAAATAATAAACAACAAAACACAGGCTTCAGCCAAAAAGCTCTCTTCCTAGAGTTTCCAGAAGGAATTCCCTGGGTTTGCTCTCAGCTGGTGTGTCCAGTAGGTGTTTGCAGAGGTTTTCTTGCCTTGAGGGACATCCCAGGACTACTCTAAGAATGTTGTAATAGGCAAACTAGGTCCTGCTAAGAAGTCACTGTCCATCAGCTGAGAGGGGGTAGCTGTGCTCCTTGCTCACACCATCTGCCAAAGAAAGTATTAACTTACACCTTCATCTGCCTTAGCATGGAAGGCAGGCAAATACAGTAGCCAAAACACCCACTTTAAAGAAGGGGAGAAAGTGCTTGAGGCAGCTAGGTGTCCTATTTTAATCCACTCTCAACAGTGAGCAGTCCTCTAGGACAAAGGCACTGAGGTAAAAGAAAGATGGGACAGGCTGCAGTGTGTACCTTTGCCAAAGGCTGATTGTGGCAGAGTGACTGGAGAGCTTTTTTCCCTGAGATAAGACTTTTTTTTTTCTTGCCTAAAGAAACACAGTAGGTCTCATCCCTGTGGACTTCTGAAAAGTAGGTAATAAGGTGCCACATGGGAAATTATCAGTTAAGCTGAAGGAGATGGGAATTAGTTCAAAAAGTATAACGTGGCTGAGAAACTAACTAAAGGGAGATGCCAACTGCTTGTGTTGGAGAGAGAGATTCAGCCCTGGAATGAGGTTACCTGTTGTAAGGATGTGGACTTACAAGGTTACCAGGACCTAGCCTTTATCTTCAGCTTCCTTTTGGAGCTGTGATGCCAAAAGTAGGACTGTACTGAACAAAAAAAAAGAATGGAATTACTGGTCACAGAAGTCATAATGCAGACATCACACAGGCAGGGAGAGCTGGCAGAGCAGAACCGCAGCCCAAGTGCAGAATCGTGTACTTGGAGGCCAGTTTGCTCACCAGATGGAAATGGTGTTGGGAAGAAGGGAGATTGAGAAGTTCTTGGTCAGAGCCTCACTCTGAACTGGCAGACTGCTGGAAATGGTGGCTGGAATCCCCACGTGGATGGCAGTGCCCAAGGAGGCACAGCAGCCTCAGCAGCACTACAAGGGGCCCTCCTCCCAGGTCAGAGAGCAGCTCAGAAGACTGAGAGGGGATTCAATAAATGTCTGTAAATATCTGAGGGCTGGGGGTCAAGAGGGAGGGGACAGGCTCTGCTCAGTTGCACCCTGGGATAGGACAAGGGGCAATGGATGGAAACTCCAGCACATGAGGTTCCACCTCAACATGAGGAGGAACTTCTGCACTGTGAGGGTCCCAGAGCCCTGGAGCAGGCTGTCCAGAGAGGTTGTGGAAGTCTTCTTCTCTGGAGACTTTCAAGACGCATCTGGATGTGTTCCTGTGCTGGATTCTACGGTCCTACTCTGGCAGGGGGATTGTACTTAATGATCTCTAGAGGTCCCTTCCAACCCCTAACATCCTGTGATCTGTGATCTGGGTCCCTGTGTCCAGGAGGGATTCCTGCCACCTGAGAGAGAGGAATGGAAAGGCTACATGGCAGAAGGAGAAATGAGAACCTGTCTGATCTGGGGCCACACAATAACGTCACTTCTGCAGTCTAGTAGAACACAGGCTGAAAGAGAAGCTGATTGTTCCCCATGAAAACAACAAGGGTGTGACTCCCAGGCATATCACCTCAAGGATAATGCATGCACACATATGTGCTGATGGCATGAATAGAATAGAATAGAATAGAATAGAATAGAATAGAATAGAATAGAATAGAATAGAATAGAATAGAATAGAATAGAAGTTGAATTGATTGGATTGGATTGAATAGAATTAACCATGTTGGAAGAGACCTTTGAGATCATCAAGTCCAACCTATCACCCAGCACCATCTAATCAACTAAACCATGGCACCAAGCACCCCATCCAGTCTCTTCCTAAACACCTCCAGTGATGGTGACTCCACCACCTCACTGGGCAGCACATTCCAATGTTCTTCTGTGAAGAACTTCTTCCTCACCTCCAGCCTAAACCTCCCCTGGCACAGCTTGAGACTGTGTCCTCTTGTTCTGGTGTTGCTTGTCTGGGAGAAGAGACCAACCCCCACCTGGCTACAACCTCCCTTCAGGGAGTTGGACAGAGCAAGAAGGTCTCCCCTGAGCCTCCTCTTCTCCAGGCTAAGCAACCCCAGCTCCCTCAGCCTCTCCTCACAGGGCTGTGCTCCAGACCCCTCCCCAGCTTTGTTGCCCTTCTCTGAACACCTTCCAGCAACTCAACATCTTTCCTAAACTGAGGAGCCCAGAAGTGGACACAGGACTCCAGGTGTGGCCTAACCAGTGCTGAGTGCTGAACATGCTGAATATCAGAAGCAGATGGCAACAGCTGAAGAGCTTCTAACCCAGCCTTTGGCCTGAAGTTGTGGATATTTATCTGAATACTTTAAGCAGGGAACCTGAAAAATTAGGATTACAGGGCAATAAGCATCCATGGCAGAGCAGGGGGTAAGGTTTAGTAAGCAAAGTCATCTTTCCTAGTTCTCAGCTTAGGTTAGCTGCTTGATTTTCCCAGGTTGAAGGTTTTAATCTTGCTATCTAAGACTCTTGGACAGACTGTCTCCAGAAATTCTTTCAAAACCCACATTGCATTAAACCCCACAAAATCAACATGTTTAAAAGCTATCTGACTTTACCTAGGTGCTTGTTTTGGTGCTGGTTTGTTTCTTGCCATCTTCATGCAGCTACAAAAATGCTAAGGGGCTTCTTAGTCTTTTAATTCTACCTTCAATTCAGCATTAAAAACTGAGGGCCCAAGGGGAATAATGTCATTCTGCTAGGAAAAAAAAATGCACTAAATAAGGGTGGAAATATTCATGGAGATAACTCTCCTAAATGCAGATGCCATGGAAATATCTCCTTTTAACATTTGTGTCAAATGTTTCAAAGTTGGAGCAGTGCAACTTCATGCCCATTTTTGTCACTCTGAATTACCATATTCTCTCTCTGGCTCCATCTGCATTAATCTTTCCTCCCCAGATTGTCTACCCCAGCTCAGGCTGATTCATGAGATTGAACACATCTAAGTGTCAGCTTCTGCACTTTGGTTACAACAACCCCATGCAGTGCTACAGGCTGGGGTCAGAGTGGCTGAGAGCAGCCAGGCAGATAGGGACCTAGGGATAATGATGAGCCAGCAGTGTGCCCAGAGGGACAAGAAGGTCAATGGCATCCTGGCCTGCATCAGGAACAGTGTGGCCAGCAGGAGCAGGGAAGTCATTGTGCCCTGTGCTTAGCACTGGTTAGGCCACACCTTGAGTCCTGTGTCCAGTTCTGGGCTCCCCAGTTTAGGAAAGATGTTGAGCTGCTGGAAGGTGTCCAGAGAAGGGCAACAAAGCTGGGGAGGGGTCTGGAGCACAGCCCTGTGAGGAGAGGCTGAGGGAGCTGGGGTTGTTTAGCCTGCAGAAGAGGAGGCTCAGGGGAGACTTTCTTGCTCTGTCCAACACCCTGAAGGGTGGTTGTAGCCAGGTGGGGGTTGTTCTCTTCTCCCAGGCAAGCAGCAGCAGAACAAGAGGACACAGTCTCAATCTGTGCCAGGGGAGGTTTAGGCTGGATGTTAGGAAGAAGTTCTTCATAGAAAGAGTGATTGCCCATTGGAATGTGCTGCCCAGGGAGGTGGTGTAATCACCATCACTGGAGGTGTTTAGGAAGAGCCTGGACGAGGCACTTGGTGCCAAGGTTTAGTTGATCAAATGGTGTTGGGTGATAGGTTGGACTCAATGGTCTCAAAGTTCTTTTCCAACCTGGCTAATTCTGTGTTCTGTATTCAGATCCTGTCCCAACACATTGATGGAATGAACCAATGTCAAGGCAGAACTCACAGAAGGAAATGAGGTGGGTAGAGGCATGCTGAACTGTTAACCTTCCTCCACTGCTACAACCCCTAGTCAAAAATAAGCAGAAAAAATGTTACAATGTGTGGGTTTCACACAGGTTGCTAGCTGGACATATTCATAAAAGGATCACCCTTCAGTGCTGGGTTGACTGTTGGAGTGGGTGATCTTTGAGGTCTCCTCCAACTGGATGGATTCTGTAATTCTGGGATTCTGCAATTCTGTGATTCATTCTGTGATTGATTCTGTGACTTCAGGACAAGGATGGCACTGGTGAGGCCACAGCTAGAGTACTGGGTTCAGTTTTGGGCCTCTCACTCCTAAAAGGATATTGAGGTGCTAGGCTGTGTCTAGAGAAGAGCAAAAGAAAGCTGCTGAAGGGTCTGGAGATCAAGGCTTGTGAGGAGAAGCTGAGGGAACTGGGATTGGTTAGTCTGGAGGAGAAGAGGCTGAGGAGAAGAGGCTGAGGGGAGACCTCGTTGCTCTCTACAGCTCCCTGAAAGGAGGCTGCAGTGAGGTGGGGGTTGGTGTCTTCTCCCTGGTGTCAGGTGATAAAAGGAGAGGAAATTGCCTGGAATTGTGCCAGGGGAGGGTTAGGTTGGAGATGAGGAAAAAAATCTTTGCTGCAGGAGTGGTGAGGGATTGGAAGAGGCTGCCCAAGGAGGTGGTGGAGTCCCCACGCCTGGAGGTGTTGAAGAAAAATGTGGCCATGGCCCTTTGGGGCATGGTTTAATGGCCATGGTGGTGTTGGGTTGAAGGTTGGACTGGGTGATCTCAGAGGGCTTTTCCAACCCAAACGAGCCTGTGGTGCTGTGATTCTATGAACAGGACAAGGGGCAGTAGTTTGAAACTAGAGCAGGGTAGGTTTAGGTTGGATATTAGGAGGAAGTTCTTTACAATGAGGGTAGTGAAAGACTGGAACAGGTTGCCCAGGGAGGTGGTGGAGGCCCCATCCCTGGAGGCATTTAGTGTCAAACTTGATGGGGCCCTGAGCAACCTGATCTAGTTGGGGATGTCCTTGATTACTGCAGGAGGGTTGGACAAGATGACCTTTGAGGGTCTCTTCCAACTAAACCATTCTATGGTTCTGTGGCAAATCCAGTGCAAAGGTTTGCACTGCCTGCACTGTCTCCAGGAGTGGCTTCTCCTCAGTGCTGCGTGCTCATCAGTGCTTCGGGAACAGGATGAGCATGACTGGTGAAAGATAACTGGAGGAAGCTCTTAAAAAATTCAAGGCCCCTTCCCGTGTGGGATTTTCCCTAAATGACTTTGGCTTGCTCCTTCCTGAGGTGCCTTGTGGGGGAAGGGTTTGAAGTGCTGTGGATTTGCATGTCTTTGCTGGTCAAAGCCAGGAATTTTTGTTTCCTGTATATTTTGGGAGCACAGAGAGGTAAAAACCCCAAGCCTCCACCCTGCCCACTCCCAGGCACACAAAGTGGGCCTGGGGCACTAAATATTTTATTCTCATGAACAAGCTATATTAAAAAAGAAGAAGAAGAAGAAGAAATGAAGCCATCCTGTGATGTGCACCAGTCAGTTTGCCAGCCTGAGCTGAGGAGCTGCAGTGACTGAGGCAAATTGGTTTCCAGCAGTTGCGAGAGAAACCTCAGGAGATGGCTGGCTCTGCACAAGCAAGCTAAGCTCCCCTTTACAGTTAGGGCATTAAAGTCCAAACCTCACAGAAGTGAATGAGCATCTGAGGAAAGCTAATCAGAACTCCAGGTAAAGAGCCTTAAATCTGCACTGCACAGACCCTGACCCAGACTTTTCTCTGAAGATTTATGAAGCCTTCAACGCCCACCCTGTAGAGCAGAGGGAAGTTCGTTCCGTGGTGGTAAAGGTAATCAGCAGAGCATCTGGTTAAATTGTTCCAGGCAGAAGAGTGAAGGGAAAGTACAGTGGGGGCATGTTAAGGGGTTAGTTCATATTGCTCTGTGTAGGCTGAACACAACTTCAGCTGCTTTATCTTCTGCATGTTTTCATCTTAACTCTTTCATTCTGTCACCGTGTGTCTCACTGAACGATTCCCAGATTGCATCAGGTTGGAAGGGACCCTCAAAGGGCATCTTGTCCACCCGCCCTGCACTCAGCAGGGACACCTCCAGCTAGATCAGGCTGCCCAGGGACACATCAAGTCTGACCTTGAATACCTCCAGGGCCTCAACCACATCTCTGGGCAACCTGTTCCAGTATTTCACCACACTCCCTGTGCAGAAATTCCTCCTGGCGGCCAACCTAAATCTGCCCTGCTCCAGTTTCACACTATTGCCCTCATCCTATCACTACAAGCCCTCCCCAGCCTTCCTGTAGCCTTCAGATACTGAAATGATAGAAGAGAAGAGAAGAGAAGAGAAGAGAAGAGAAGAGAAGAGAAGAGAAGAGAAGAGAAGAGAAGAGAAGAGAAGAGAAGAGAAGAGAAGAGAAGAGAAGAGAAGAGAAGAGAAGAGAAGAGAAGAGAAGAGAAGAGAAGAGAAGAGAAGAGGTTGGAAGAGACCTTCAAGATCATTGAGTCCAATCTATCACCCAACACCATCTAATCAACTAAACCATGGCACCAAGCCCCCTATCAAGTCTCCTCCTAAACACCCCCACTGATGGTGACTCCACCACCTCCCCAGGCAGGCCATTCCAATGGGAAATCTGTCTCTCTATGAAGAATTTCTTCCTCACCTCCAGCCTAAACCTCCCCTGGCACAGCTTGAGACTGTGTCCTCTTGTTCTGGTGCTGCTTGCCTGGGAGAAGAGACCAACATCCGCCTGTCTACAACCTCCCTTCAGGGAGTTTTAGACAGCAATAAGGTCTGCCCTGAGCCTCCTCTTCTCCAGGCTAAGCAACCCCAGCTCCCTCAGCCTCTCCTCATGATCTGGGGTGAAATCTGAATTCATCACAGCTGAATGTACAGAATCAGGACAACATGAGGACACCTATGAAATTTATAATCTACATGCATAGAAAAATCATTATTCCCCCACTTAGTTTGATAGCAAACATTTATCTGGAAGAGCACTGTTATTAGCAGCCTGCTTTCAATTAAGAATCTGTTCCTTTATGACTCTTTTTTGAAGACTTAACATCATGGCTGTCATATAAGTCTCATCAGCTTTTTTGGCATAAGCCTTCTTAGACCAGATGCAATCAGGTTTCCTTTGGGGAAATGATTCTTTTTAGTAAGACACAGGCTCACAGGAGGTCAGGGGTTGGAAGGGACCTCTGGAGATCTTCCAGTCCAACCTCCCTGCCAGAGCAGCACCATACAATCCAGCACAGGTCACACAAGAACACATCCAGATGGGTCTTGAAAGTCTCCAGAGAAGGAGACTCCACAACCTCTCTGGGCAGCCTTGCTCCAGGGCTCTGTGAACCTCACAGTGAAGAAGTTCCTCCTCACGTTGAGGTGGAACCTTTTGTGCTGGAGGTTATATCCATTGTCCCTTGTCCTATCCCAGGGTGCAACTGAGCAGAGCCTGTGCCCTCCTGACCCCCAGCCCTCAGATATGTATAAACATTTATTGAATCCCCTCTCAGTCTTCTCTCCAGACTAAGCAGCCCCAGGGCTCTCAGCCTCTTCTCCCCAGGCAGTGCTGCAGTCCCTTCAGCATTCTTCTAGCCCTCTGTTGGACTCTCTCCAGCAGATCCCTGTCCCTCCCGAACTGGGGAGCCCAGAACTGGATGCAGTATTCCAGTTGAAGCCTCAGCAGGGCAGAATAGAGGGGGAGGAGAATCTCCCTGGCTCTGCTGGACACACTCCTCAGAGTTTAAAAAGGCTATAAACCAGGTCTGGGTTTCATCCCATCTCTCTCACTTTTACAAGAGATGGGGGGGAGGAAGTAAATTGAATAATGAAAAGTAATGGTGATATTTACCAAGCTCACTCTGATTGGTGCTGTGTGCTCTAGTGGTGGTGGGAGGTGAACATTTCTCTTCTATAACCAAAGCAGAACCTTTAAGCTCATTTCACACAGCCTGTTGGCCATGGCAATGCCTTTTACTCACAAGGAAGAAGGCTACTTTAAGCTTTGTCATTTGTTTTACTTAAATAAAGAGGGGAAAAAGAGAAGAAGATAATAATGAAATCAAATTTTGCTTGCTAAAATGAATTGAAATAGGAGAAATACTTCATTTTCTTTTGGGGTGATGCATCAGCTGAAGTTCTTGACTGTGAGGGTGGTGGAACACTGGAACAGGTTGCCCAGGTAGGTGGTGGAAGCCCCATCCTGGGAGGCATCTAGTGTCAAACTTGATGGAATCCTGAGCAACCTGATCTAGTTGGGGATGACCCTGCTGAGTGCAGGGGGGTTGGACAAGATGACCTTTAAAAGGTCCCTTTCAACTCGATGAATTCTTTGATTCCATGGTTCTACAACATCATCATCACCAAGCCTCTCAGGAGGCAGGAGAGCCACCAGAGGGATGGGGCAGGGGAGCCACCAGAGGGATGAGCAGGAGAGCCACCAGAGGGATGAGGCAGGGGAACCACCAGAGGGAGGAGCATGGGGAGCCACCAGAGGGATGGGGCAGGGGAGCCACCAAAGGGATGAGCAGGAGAGCCACCAAAGGGATGAGCAGGGGAGCCACCAGAGGGATGAGGCAGGGGAGCCACCAGAGGGATGAGGCAGGGGAGCCACCAGAGGGAGGAGCATGGAGAGCCACCAGAGGGATGAGCAGGAGAGCCACCAGAGGGATGGGGCAGGGGAGCCACCAGAGGGATGAGGGTGCAATGCTGCTTCCTGCTCTGCTGGTTAACAGCAGAGGAGTTCCTCTGCACTGAGCAAGGCTGCTCTGCTCTATTCTGCTCTGCTTGGTTCAGCCATGCTCTGCTCTGCTTGCCTTGCAGAAACCTGCTGCCTGGTAAGGCAGTGAGAGAAAGAAGAGGCAAGAAGGCAGCCAGGGACTCAGACCCCCAGACTAATGCAGGTGTTATTATTGCCATGATTTTATTGCCAGTCCATCAGGTGTGGATGATGAATTGAGAGGCAGTGCAGGCATCATCTTAATGGGAAGCTCTGTGGTAGACACAGGCATTGTAAGGCTGCCAGAGCAAATCCTCCTTCAGCACTGAACTGGGTAATCTGTTGCATTTTTAAAGGCCATTTGTCCTGAGAGATTATGAATTGATATTGCCTAAGGTTGTGTTCCATCATTACAGAAGTGCTAGAATCCTCCTCAAAATTTGTTTTACCTGTAGCAGCAGTGGGAATTTTCCCTCTTGCACTCTAGCACACTGGCACTGGTGTTCTGACATTGGAGAGCTACCTTTTGGGTTTGCCTGCCACAGGAAAGAAAATAAATTAGAGACACAACTTCTGTTAATAATGCAACTGATGGTTCTCCTTAGCCACTTGCCTCAAGTCAATGACACCCTTCTGTACTTTCCCTACAGTCATTAAGCACTTGGGGGTGCTGGTGGAGGAGAAGCTCAACAGGAGCCAGTAGTGAGCACTTGCAGAGCCTGGGTGTGGTGGTTTGAAAGGAAAGGCTCTGCTTTCCCTCCCCCACTGAGAAAGAGACCACGGCTAAACCCAGTCGGAGAAATGAGATTATATTTTACAAGGAAACAGATTCTATGTAACACAACAAATACAGGTATTTTACAATATATACAGGAATATACAGCAAATGAACTCAACCAGAAACCAGACCCCCCACAGAGGGGGCTTCCCCCTGTGCCCCCTTCAACCCCCTACCTCCCTTCTCCCCCAAAAGAGGTAGAAGAAGAGACGAGGACAGTTAACAGGGCAGGAAAGGAATAAAGGCCTTGCACAGGAGTTAGTATCTTATCTTAGTTGGCCAGAATCCCAGAAGCAGATCCAGCCGAAAGGGACAGCGAAGGAAGGAAGACTGAGAGAAAGTTCCCAACTCCCCTGGGTCCAATCTCTCCTCCCACAATCCTACCAATGAAATTCGTTTAGAAAACCAAAATATTTTACAAACATTTAGCCAGTGTGCCCCTTCCTTAAAGGCACAGCGTCAAACGGCCACAATCCACCCCTTCTAAACAATTTCATTGGTCGTTCGCACTGTCCATCCAATCGGAAACAATATTTACAGTTTGTGAGTAAAGTTCATAGTCCGTTCCGGCTATACTCAGATGTAGATGATTCAGAAGTCCAAAAAAGTCAGGAAATAAGAAAATGGAAACCAGCTTGTCTCTCCGCAGACGAAGTGAAGAAAAGGCAAACAGGAACACAGGGACTCTCAGTTGATTCAGGGCTCTCAGGGCTCTCAGGGTTCGTGCACTGTAAATTCCTCAGGGATTCTTCCTTTGGGCGCGTTGTAGCTGTACAACAGTCTGAAATTAAACTCTTTCAGCTAAAGTTAAATTTCTTTGTGGAATACACTGAATTTGACCATTCTTCTGCATTACCCAATAAGTGTGACCCGGACCTTCTGCTGAAACCACCCCTCGGACAGGTTTAGCCTCTCCTGAGGGCGAAAATACCCAAACAGTTTTACCTAACAGATTCTTTTCTCTAACAACAGGAACTCTATCACCTTCTACTCTCCGTAGCAGATCTGAATGTGCCGGTCCAGCTCGGTTCACTGAACCTCTACTATTCACCAGCCAGGTTGCTTGTGCTAAATGCTTTTCCCAGTTTTTCAAAGATCCACCTCCCATGGCTTTGAGAGTGGTCTTCAACAAACCGTTGTAGCGTTCAATCTTCCCTGCAGCTGGTGCATAGTAAGGAATATGGAAAATCCACTCAATACCGTGCTCTTTTGCCCAGCTCTTTACAAGGTTGTTCTTGAAATGAGTTCCGTTGTCTGATTCAATCCTCTCTGGAGTTCCGTGTCTCCACAGGATCTGTCTCTCCAGACCGAGAATGGTGTTGCGTGCAGTTGCATGTGGGACTGCGTAAGTTTCCAGCCATCCAGTGTTTGCCTCTACCATAGTAAGCACGTACTGCTTACCAGAACGAGAACGTGGTAAAGTGATGTAGTCAATCTGCCAGGCTTCACCATACCTGTACTTGGACCATCTGTCGCCATACCACAAGGGCTTAATTCGCTTTGCCTGCTTGATAGCAGCACAAATGTCACAGTCATGAATGACTTGTGTGATAGCATCCATGGAAATGTCTATGGATCTGTCACGAGCCCATTGGTATGTTGCATCTCTGCCTTGATGTCCTGATGAATCGTGAGCCCACCGAGCTAAGAATATCTCACCTCGGTGTTTCCAGTCAAGATCAAGTTCAGAGTCCTTGTCTACTTGAGAAACTCTTGCAGCTAGATCTGCCTGATGGTTGTGCTGCTGTTCCTCAGTAGCTTTGCTCTTAGGAATGTGAGCATCAATGTGTCTCACTCTCACTGGAATTCTCTCGATTCGATCAGCAATGTCTTGCCACAGGTCGGCTGCCCAGATGGGTTTTCCTTTCCTCTGCCAACCATTCTTCTTCCAGTTCTTTAGCCAACCCCATAGAGCATTGGCTACCATCCAGGAGTCGGTGTAGAGATAAAGCTTTGGCCATCTCTCACGTTCAGCTACGTCGAGAGCTAGCTGGACAGCTTTTACCTCTGCAAACTGACTGGATTCTCCTTCTCCATCCTTCGCCTCTGCAACTCGGCGTGTTGGACTCCACACTGCAGACTTCCACCTTCGCTTGTTCCCGACGAGACGACAGGAACCGTCTGTGAACAAAGCATATTTCTTCTCATCATCTGAAAGGTCATTGTAAGGAGGAGCTTCCTCAGCACGAGTTACTCTCTCCTCTGGAGGTTTAGTACAGTTGGTACCTTCAGGCCAACTCGAGATCACCTCCACCAGACCAGGTCTTTCAAGATTTCCCATTCGAGCTCTCTGTGTTATCAGAGCCATCCACTTAGACCAGGTGGAATCTGTGGCATGATGTGGTGTGGAACCTTTGCCTTTGAACATCCAATTCAAAACTGGCAATCTGGGAGCTAAGAGAAGTTGTGACTCAGTTCCAATTACTTCAGAAGCTGCCTTCACTCCTTCATAGGCAGCTAGAATCTCTTTCTCTGTTGGAGTGTAATTAGCCTCTGAACCTCTGTAACCTCGACTCCAGAAACCAAGAGGTCGTCCACGTGTCTCACCTGGAGCTTTTTGCCACAAGCACCAGGTTGGACCATTGTCACCTGCAGCCGTGTACAAAATGTTCTTAATGTCTGGACCATCTCGCACAGGTCCCAGACCCACTGCTTGGACTACTTCTTGCTTTATCTGGTCAAAGGCTGCTTGTTGTTCAGGTCCCCAGTGGAAACTGTTCCTCTTTCGAGTCACATCATACAGAGGTTTCACAATCTGACTGTATCCAGGAATGTGTAGTCTCCAAAATCCCACTATCCCCAAGAAACGTAGAGTTTCTTGCTTGTTCGTGGGATTTGCCATGGTAGAGACTCTATTTACCACATCCACTGGAATGTGTCGGCGTCCATCCTGCCACTGCACTCCCAGAAACTGGATCTCTGTGGTAGGACCTTTCACTTTGTCTCTCTTGATGGCAAAACCTGCATTCAGGAGAATGTCCATGATTTTGTTACCTTTCTCGAAGACTTCCTCAGCAGTTTTACCCCAGACGATGATATCATCGATGAACTGGATGTGTTCTGGAGCACCACCTTCCTCCAGAGCATCATGGATTACTGCATGACAGATGCTGGAGCTGTGGATCCAGCCCATTGGCAGTCTGTTGAAAGTGTACTGGATTCCTCTCCAGGTGAAAGCAAACTGAGGCCTGCATTCCTCTGCTATGGGAATAGAGAAGAAGGCATTAGCAATGTCTATGGTAGCATACCATTTGGCCTCTTTGGATTCCAGCTCGTACTGGAGTTCCATCATGTCTGGTACTGCTGCACTCATAGGCGGAGTTACTTCATTCAGGGCTCGGTAGTCCACTGTCAGACGCCAGTCTCCATTCGGCTTTCGCACAGGCCACACTGGACTGTTGAAAGGTGAATGAGTTTTGCTGATGACTTTCTGACTCTCCAACTGACGAATCAGATTCTGAATGGGCAACAAAGAGTCACGGTTGGTTCTGTATTGTCTGTGATGCACAGTCTGAGAAGCAACCGGCAACTTAATGTCCTGAATCTTGTGTTGTCCCACAACTGCAGATTCATCAGAGAGTTCAGGTCTAGCAGACAGCTTCAGTTTTTGTCCATCAATTTCTACAGAAGCTACTCCAAAAGCCCATTTGTAACCTTTAGGGTCCTTGAAACGCCCTTCTCTCAGAAAATCAATTCCCAAAATACAAGGTGCATCAGGTCCGGTCACAACTGTATGCTTCTTCCACTGCTTACCAGTTAGACTTATATTAACCTCTACCTTACTTAGCTCTTGAGATCCACCAGTGACTCCCAGAATAGTTATGGACTCCGATCCCTGATAATTTGATGGCAATATGGTGCACTGAGCTCCTGTGTCAACCAAGGCCCTGTACTTCCGAAAGTGTGAAGTGCCAGGCCACTGGATGTACACATCCCAATAGATTCTGTTATCTCCATTATCCCTCTCCTCCCCCTGGCGGGAGGCAGGGCACCCCTAGTTATGGGGAACATGTCCACAGGTGCAACGAGCACACTGTGCAGTGTTAGAACTGGAGTCACTGTTGGAGCTGTCATTGTTGTCCTGGGGAACTGTGGAAGTAACAGCTACCCTTCTGGTATTGCTACCCTGGGTTCTGCCACTCTGCAGTTCCCTCAGTCTCCTGAAAAGATTAGAAGTTGGTTGGCCATCCCACCTGTTCATGTTCTCACCAAACTGATCACGCAGAGTTATCCAAATGGTCCTACGTGATTGCCTTGGTGGTCTGTTTTGGTTTGGCCTGTTTTGGAATGACCTCCTTGGAGGATGTCTATTCCTCACAGCTGAAACCTGCACCCACCTGGAGGAAGAATTGGAATCATCTCTTTGTGCCAATTGGCATATGGAATCTTTGATTTCATCCTTCAGCTCTCTCATGCAATCCTTTATCTCACTAGACAGAGCTTTAATGGCTGAAACCAAAGAAACACGTGTCATGCTATCATCCAATTGTCTTAGTTGATCAGTGAATTGGCCAACCGTAGGAGGATCTCCACCATAATTTCTTGCCACAATTCTGCTTGCCAGAATGTTTGCATAATTGGAAGGAGCAAGTTTGATAAGCTTTTTAGCAAGACCAGCTGCCACAGGAATGTCATCAGGATTCAGAGTATCATGGTCACCATAGAGTATCTCTCTAATGGCAAACTCCCTCAGACGCTTAATTCCCTCATCTATGGTAGTCCAGGGCTTAGGATTCCATGGAAGATCATCTCGGGAAGGGTATCTCAGGGAAACCGCCATTAAAAGGCGTATCCACAGATTAACCTTACCGAGAATCCTGGCTAGATGTCTGTCTATTCCATTATCCTTTGAGAGAGTTCCTAGCTGAGCTGCTGACTTGTCTCCAACTATTAGAGCTGGAGCACCTGTATCATAACACCTAGCAAGCCAAGATAGGATGGGTTCCTTATCTGCTCTGAGGTAATCTTTGCGGACATTGCGAATCTCCTCCCTTGGTGACGAGCAGCTCTGCAGGTCATCCTCCTCTTCATCTATCACATCTTCCTGAACGTTTTGTCCCCATAATCCTGCTGTCACTCTCCTAAGGACCTCTTTAAGCTGAAAAGCGCCCCTGCCAGCTGCTGTCTTAGCTGCATCTCCATCCTGTGATGATCTCAATAACTCAGCTATATCTCTAAGACAAATCTTCTCCTCATCTTCAGCAGGCACTTTCCTAGCAGAGGTTCCCTCACCAGGATCATCCTGTCTAGCAGAGGTTCCCTCACCGGGATCGGTCTCCTGCTCTTCTCCTCCATTAGCTCCACTAGCTCCTGGATCAGCTTTGGCCTTTCCACCTCTGGTCTTTAAGACTGCTACTTGTTTAACTGGAGCTGTGTTTGAATTTACAGCCATCCTGATAGAAGCTGACAGGTCCTGATCTAAATCAGCCGCCGTGGGGGCCCCTTCCGGTCCTGTCATGGCGGACGGAAATGACCTTGCCTCACTACCGGTCGCCATCTTGGGAATGGGAGCCGCCCCTGGCTGCTTGCCAAAGTCATAGAGTGGAGCATTTAAGGCTGCTTTGCCAATAGGTTTTGCTATTTTTCTAATTGACGCAGCCCTTTCCTCATCACTCGAGGACTCTGGGGCAGATTTAGAGGAACGCCTACGCTTCCTAGATTTTTGTTTAATCACAAAACATGGTCGAGAAACCTTTTTCTCTATATATAGAGCCCACAGCAGATAGACATTAATTATCAGCGACAGCAGGATTACACCTGTCAAATAAATCACCTTAAGATCCCAGCCAGCACTTAAAGTTACTCTTTGACCTCCTGAAGTGTTAAACTCCCTTATCTCGATCGGCAAAGTGGAAGACGTTCTATTGCCGTAATTAGTGAGCCGAAAAAAAACCCAAACAGTGTTTATACAACAGCTGGATCCTATGCATAAACCACAAATAGATTTTACGCATTAAATATTTACCTATCTGGTCTAACATCAACCCGATGCAGTACCGGTAGACCAACATGCCACAGACCGAGAAGAATAAACGTTCTAAAACCCAGAGCACCTTCATTTCGTTTCTCCGGCTGAGACAAGCAATAAATCAACTTAATTACTTAATTACCCAGCCCCACGTTGGTGAGCCAATAAAAAAAAGTGTGGTGGTTTGAAAGGAAAGGCTCTGCTTTCCCTCCCCCACTGAGAAAGAGACCACGGCTAAACCCAGTCGGAGAAATGAGATTATATTTTACAAGGAAACAGATTCTATGTAACACAACAAATACAGGTATTTTACAATATATACAGGAATATACAGCAAATGAACTCAACCAGAAACCAGACCCCCCACAGAGGGGGCTTCCCCCTGTGCCCCCTTCAACCCCCTACCTCCCTTCTCCCCCAAAAGAGGTAGAAGAAGAGACGAGGACAGTTAACAGGGCAGGAAAGGAATAAAGGCCTTGCACAGGAGTTAGTATCTTATCTTAGTTGGCCAGAATCCCAGAAGCAGATCCAGCCGAAAGGGACAGCGAAGGAAGGAAGACTGAGAGAAAGTTCCCAACTCCCCTGGGTCCAATCTCTCCTCCCACAATCCTACCAATGAAATTCGTTTAGAAAACCAAAATATTTTACAAACATTTAGCCAGTGTGCCCCTTCCTTAAAGGCACAGCGTCAAACGGCCACACTGGGCTGCAGCAAGAGAAGCAGAGCCAGCAGGGCCAGAGAGGGGATTCTCCCCCTCTGCTCCACTCTGCTCAGACCACACCTGGAGCACTGTGTCCAGTTCTGGAGCCACTGTTCCAGGAAGGATCTGGAGGTGCTGGAAGGTGTCCAGAGAAGGGCCAT
Source organism: Dryobates pubescens (assembly GCF_014839835.1). Taxonomy (NCBI): domain Eukaryota; kingdom Metazoa; phylum Chordata; class Aves; order Piciformes; family Picidae; genus Dryobates; species Dryobates pubescens. The sequence continues at coordinate 11,409,050 of NC_071614.1, read as the reverse complement.
GAGGATGAGCAGAGGGCTGGAGCTGCTCTGCTATGAGGACAGACTGAGAGTTGGGGTTGTGCAGTCTGGAGAAGAGAAGGCTCTAAGGAGACCTAATTGTAGCCTTCCAGGATCTGAAGGGGGCTACAAGAAAGCTGGGGAGGGACTTTTGAGGGTGTCAGGGAGTGATAGGACTGGGGGGAATGGAACAAAACTAGAAATGGGTAGATTGAGATTGGATGTGAGGAAGTTGTTCCCTATGAGGGTGGTGAGAGCCTGGCACAGGTTGCCCAGGGAGGTGGTGGAAGCCTCATCCCTGGAGGCTTTTGAGGCCAGGCTGGATGTGGCTGTGAGCAACCTGCTGTAGTGTGAGGTGTCCCTGCCCATGGCAGGGAGGTTGGAACTGGCTGATCCTTGAGGTCCCTTCCAACCCTGGCAGTTCTATGATTCTATGATCTCCACATACAAAGGTCTGCTGTTAAATGATTAAAGAAGTGATCAAGCTGTGATCTGTTTAACTTAAAAGAGATTTTTTTGCAGCAGCAGGGAGATGCCACTTGAGTCTTTCTCCAACAACAAAAAAATTGTATATGCTGTATTCTGTTAGTAAATGAAATGTAGATGAATTTGCAGGTGACACCAAAGTAGGTGGGGAGGTTGACACTCCAGAAGGGAGAGCCACCCCGCAGGAGGATTGGGACAGGCTGAAGGAGTTGGCTAGCAAGAACCTTATGAAGTTCAACAGGGACAAGAGTAGAGCCTTGCACCTGGGAACACATAACCCAACAGTGCAGCTCAGACTGGGATTCACCTGGCTTAAGAGCAGCCCTGTGGAAAGGGATTTGGTGGTCTTGGTGGACAACAAGCTCAGCATGAGTGCAGTGTGTGCTGTAGCAGCAGAGAAAGCCAACAGGATGCTGAGCTGCAGCAGCAAGGGCATCACCTGTAGAGAGCAAGAAGTCATTGTCCCACTCTGCTCAGTGCTGGGCAGCCCACACCTGGAGCACTGCCTGCAGGTTTGGTCCCTGCTGTACAGAATAGATGTGGGCAGGCTGGAAAGTGTCCAGAGGAGGCCAGGAGAATGCTCAGAGGCCTGGCAGCCCTGCTGTGTGAGGCAAGGCTGAGAGCTGAGTGTGCTCAGCCTGCAGAAGAGAAGGCTCAGGGCAGACCTCATCACCATGGACCAGCTCCTAGAGGGAGGCTACCATAAGAATGGAGACTCCCTGTGTACAAGGAACCCCATGGGAAAGACAAGGGGGAATGGGGACAAGGCACTGCTGGGGAGATTTACAGGCATTCTGAACCTGGCCTTGGCACCTCACTCCCTATTGTTTGTGTGACTTCAGTTTGGGAGGAATTGCAGGGCTGATGTAACTTTGCCTGTGTGCCTGCCCAGGATTCAGTTACATTTCCCCCTGCTATTCCCAGGAATTCTTTTCTTGGCAGGAAAGTTTGTGGAAGAAAGCACCTTTGGAGCAATTGGAAGGAAATAATGTAAGGAGTGAAGCCCAAGCCCACTTCAGATTTGGCTGAGAAAGGGTAGGAAGGCTATGCCCTCAGGAAGGAACAAACTCCAGCCGTGGTGACTCAGTGGTGGAAGTGATTGGCCACGAGGACTGAGATCCTTGCATGCTTATCAATAGCCCAAGCTCTTTTCCTCACCCTGGCTTCAGACAAAGGATCATTTAACATTTCTGTACTAACTCTAAACAATCTTAGTGTTCCTGGGTGTGTTGGACCTTCTAGACCATCTTCTGTAGGGTCTGAGGGTGTCTGTGAAAGCAGAGAGAGTACATAGACCTGTTCAGAGCCAACGGGGTCTGGAGAACAGGGCTGGTGAGGAGCAGCTGAGGGAACTGGGGCTGGTTGTCTGGAGAAGAGGAGGCTGAGGGGAGACCTCACTGCTCTCTAGAGCTCCCTGAAAGGAGGTTGTAGTGAGGTGGAGGTTAGAATAGAATAGAATAGCATAGAATAGAATAGAATTAACGAGGTTGGAAGAGACCTTTGAGATCATTGAGTCCAACCTATCACCCAACACCATCTGATCAACTAAACCATGGCACCAAGTGCCTCATCCAGGCTCCTCTTAAACACCTCCAGTGATGGTGTTTAACACCACCTCCCTGGGCAGCACATTTCAGTGGCCAATTATTCTTTCTGGGAAGAACTTTCTCCTCATCTCCAGCCTAAAATTCCCCTGGCACAGCCTGAGACTATGTCCTCTTGTTCTGGTGCTGCTTGCCTGGGAGAAGAGAACAACCCCCAGCTGACTACAACCTCCCTTCAGGGAGTTGGAGAGAGCAAGAAGGTCTCCCCTGAGCCTCCTCTTCTCCAGGCTAAGCAACCCCAGCTCCCTCAGCCTCTCCTCACAGGGCTGTGCTCCAGACCCCTCCCCAGCTTTGTTGTCCTTCTCTGGATATGTTCCAGCAACTCAACATCTTTCCTCTCTCATCTTTGGTCTCTTCTCTCCAGTGTCATGTGAGAGAATAAGAGGAAATGGCCTGAAATTGTGCCAGGGGGAGGGTTAGGCTGGAGATGATTTAAAAACTCTTTCCTGCAAGAGTAGATTGGAACAGGCTGCCCAGGGAGGTGGTGGAGTCACCCTCCCTGGAGGTGTTCAAGAAATGTAGAGGGCCATGAAGACAGGTTGAGAGAATTGAGGCTGTTCAGCCTGCATAAGGCTCTGGGGTCACCTTAGAACAGCTTTCCTGTACCTGAAGGGGTCTAAAAGAAAGTTGGAGAGAGACTTTTTACAAAGGCAGTGATAAGATTGATAGGGCAGTGTAGTTATAGGAGGTGGGACAATGGTTTTGAGGTGAAAGAGGAAAGATTTACATTGGACATAGGAAGTTCTTTACCATGAGAGTGTTGAGATACTGGAACAGCTTGCCCAGAGCGGCAGTGGAGGCCCCATCCCTGGAGACACTCAAGATGAGGTTTGATGGGGCAGTGAGCAGCCTGGTATGGTTGGGGATGTCCTTGCTTACTGCAGTGGGGTTGGACAAGATGACCTCCAGAGGTCCCTTTCCAACTCAATGCATTCTATGATTAGTGGCACAGAAGTGATCTCCAGTGAATCCCTGAATCATCCACAGATAAATGGTGTTTTACAAGTAGGGCAAGAACGAGTTTGTGTTGGAATTATAGTGGCTGGCCCACACCTCTGCAACCATCACCTCAGCTGGAGACTCCTGGAAGTATAATCACTGGGGAATGCAGCTTCCTGCATTGAAACCACAGGCTTGAATGAAGTCTGAGTGTAAAGCTGGGGGCTGTGAAGGCCTTTCAGGCATTAGTGATGCTGAAGCCCCCAGTGTGAGAATTAAGATTGCTTTGAACAGGATATGAGAGAGAGATTCATCTAAAGCAGGTGGCAGGAGGAAAAAAAAGTAGCATTCAGGCAACCTAGAAGTACAGCCTCTCTGTCTGTCTGTCTGTCTATAATCTGTCTGCTCAGCTTGCTGGAAAGCAGGGGTTTGCTGAGGCCATTAACCACCATTCAGGTTTCAGCCCTGTTTTAGTTTCTGGTTTAGAGCATTCCTGGGTCTGCAGAGCCTGGCTGTGGTGACAGTGATGTGTGAAATGCTAGGCCCCCATCACAGAAGTGATGCCTTTGCAGCAGAACATTTACCAGGACTTGCAGAGGATCTTGTAGCACTTAAGCCTGATAACGTGTGAGAGGTGGGGAGACACAACCCCCCCAGATCTGTAATGGTCTTTCAGATGGTCAGGGAGTGTCAGTGACATGAGCCTGTTTCTCATCCTCTTAACACCAGATGGAAATGCCAGAAATAAACAAATATTTCAGTTCTGTATTAAAGTCCTTGGGAAAAGCCAGGACAGAGAAAATATTGGGGAGGGGTAGGAAGCACAGCAGAGACTGAACCAAACAATAAATGTGACCATGTGCACTGTGAACCACCTGACCAAACCAGATGCCTCTGGAGAGGAAACAGCAAAATACCTTTATATCCCCTGGAGCCATCAAAGGAAGCCTGTGATGAAGGGCATCAGTGTTATCCTCTCAGCTTTAATATCTGATGTGTTTGCATCTGTGGTGGGGGAGCAAGGCAGGATTCCCTTTAAAGGACACAAGAGTTATGGCTTTCCTACAGGGTAACACTCTGCAGGACAGTGCTGGGATGTGTGCTGGGCTTGGATGTGTTGGGAGAAGGCCTGGGATTTTTTTCCCATGGTGTTGGAAAAAGCAGTTAATGGAGGCAGAGTAACTCTCTGTATCTGCTGCACCTCCCAAGGCAAGGTTCAGCCTTGTCCAAGGCTCCCTGCTGCTCATAAACCATGAACCATAGAATCATAGAATCAATAAGGTTGGAAAAGACCTCAAGGATCATCCAGTCCAACCTGTCACCCAACACCTCATGACTACTAAACCATGGCTCCAATTGCCACATCCAATCCCTTCTTGAACACCTCCAGGGTTTAGGTTGAAAAGGACCTTAAAGATATTCCAGTTTCAACACCTTGCCACAGGCAGGGACACCTCCCACTAACCCAGGTTGCTCAAGCCCTCATCCAACCTGGCCTTGGGAACATCCACAACCACCCTGGGCAACCTGTTCCAGTGTCTCACCACCCCCACTGTAAAGAATTTCTTCCTAATGCTCCTGGTTCCATTTCATTCTCTTTCTGGTTCATTGCTTTTTTAATGGCTCTTTCATTTGCAATAGCATTTTAAGGTGGCAAAGACAGCTCATAAATAACTTGACCATATTCATTTCAGCTTCCTGGCTGAAGCAAGTTTCTAGTAACTCCACCAATGGGCCAGTTCGTTCCCCTGCTCACAACGACTTGCTGAAAGGGATGGGAAGCTCCCTCGAGGAATTTTCTGCAGATGGTTCCATCAGGAAGGCATTAAGTGTATATTTATCTCTTGCCTCCCTCTGTTCCTCTTGGAACAGGCCAGGCAGTTGAGATCTGGGAACCAGGATGTCTCAGGGGATCTGCCAGAGGTCAGGCATTCCTGCCGAGAAACCCAGAGCCTCTGTGCTACCCACACTCCCTGTGGTTCTCTCTTAGTCCTGGCAGTGCAGCTCCAGAGCACAGCCAAGGCATGGAGAGGGCTTCACACAATGTGTACTTAGTTTTGGGTAGATCCTTGATTATTTTTGGATGAGAATTGCACAAGGCATACCAAAGCTCCTGGCCTGAGTACACAACCCACCCTTTGTTTTTGCACAAAGGGGACCCCTTCAGCTGAGGAGAGAGGACCCTGCAGCCTCCTGTCATGATCTGATTCACACAGAAACTCCCTCACTGTGTGACCTAAACACACTCCACCAGCTCTCCACATTTGTGAAGGATAAAAAGTGAGGTAAACAACACTGTGTTCCTCTGATACATCCAATAAGATTGATTTGATTGGAAATTAGTCAGAACTTACTCATGTCATTTGTCATCATCTCTTTGTTAGCACCACTGAATACATTTGCAAGTTGTTGACCCAGTTAAACGTTGCTTTTCTATGCCTCACATCACTGGGAGGGAGGTTTTTTGAAGGAAGGAGGCTCTGGAGAGGAACTAACGATCCACAGTGCTCTGTAAACCCCAGGCACAGGGAGAAGTCAGTCAAAACAAAATAGCACAGCTGTAAGGTACCACAGCAGCTTGAAATGCCAAGAGAAATGGGGAACAGACCTCTTCTACAGCCACTGCAGGTGGTCACCTGAGTAAGGAGCATAAGATTTGTCCCTTGCTCATGGTTGGACTCAATGGTCTCAGAGGTCTTTTCCAACTGAAACAATTCTGTGATTCCATGAACCAAGAGTATTTGGATGAAGGGTTGTGACCCCAGAGTCAAACATAGCCTCATAGAAATGATAGGGTTGGAACGCCTCACACCACAGCAGGTTGCTCACAGCCACAGCCAGCCTGGCTGCAAACACCTCCAGGCATGAGGCTTCCACCACCTCCCTGGGCAACCTGTGCCAGTGTCTCATCACCCTCATGGGGAACAACTTCTTCCTAACATCCAATCTGAATCTACCCATTTCTAATTTTGCTCCATCCCCCCCAGTCCTATCCCTTCCTAGCACCTTAAGAAGTCCCTCCCCAGCTTTCTTGGAGCCTCCTTCAGATACTGGAAGGCCACTTAGGTCTCCTTGGAGCCTTCTCCAGACTGAATAACCCCAACTCTCTCAGGCTGTCCTCAGAGCAGAGCAGAGCAACTCCAGCCCTCTGCTCCTCCTTGTGGCCCTTCTCTGGACATCTTCCAGCACCTCCAGATCCTTTCTGTAACAGAGGCTCCAGAACTGGACCCAGAGCTCCAGCTGTGGTCTCAGCAGAGTAGCGCAGAGGGTGAGAATCAAGTCCTTTGACCTGCTGGCCACACTTCCCTTGCTGCAGCCCAGGCTCTGCTTGGCTCTCTGGGCTGCAAGTGCTCACTGCTGGCTCCTGTTGAGCTTCTCCTCCCCCAGCACCCCCAAGGCCTTTTCTTCAGGGCTGCTCTCAAGTCATTCCCTGCCCAGCCTATATCAGTGCTTGGGATTGCCCTGACCCATCTGCAGGACCTTGCACTTGGTCTTGTTAAATCTCATGAGGTTGTCCTGGGCCCAGTTCTACATCCTGTCAAGGTCCCTCTGGATGGATCCCTTCCCTCCAGCCTGTCTGCTGCACCACACAGCTTGGTGTCATCAGCAAACCTGCTGAGGGTACCCTCAGGCCACTGTCCATGGCACCAACAAAGATGTTAAACAAACTTGGTCCCAGTAGTGATAAACATCATCTCCAAAGGCAGAGTTCTGTTTTCTTGAGGCCAGTCTGTCCCTCACTCAACTTCATTTTCTTTCTTCCCAGTAAAAAGCTGTCTCAGCCAACAAGTATCTTAGCATTGTGTGGAATGCAACAGAGAAGAAGAAAGGGGGGGTGGGGTGGAAATAAAGTTTGGGGATAAATAATTGATTGCTTGAAGAGATACTGACAAGGAACAAGTGTGAGGTGTCTCTGCCCATGGCAGGGAGGTTGGACCTAGATGGTCCCTGAGGTCCATTCCAACCCTAACAATTCTATGGTTCTATAAGTATTTGTTCTGTAAATACAATATATGTTAGAAAGGAAGAAGGCAGTGGACTGGAAGGACAAGAATGAGAGACAGAAGCCAGCAGAGGCAGGGGCAGAGCACTCACTAGGATTTTGCTGGAGGAGTAAGAAGCCTCTCCCCATAGGTGTTATAGGAAAAGGAGTACTTTGGTTTGCTCTGAGATCCCTGGTTCTATTCTTGTGCATCAGATCTGGGATTGTCAGCCAGGAAATCGCCATGGGGGCAGCATTTGATCTTCCAGAGCAAGGAGGAGCTGGAGGAAACCCTTTCACCAGCTCATAGCTCAGAAGACAGATGAATAGCTGGATGCTTCTCAAGGCTGGCTGTAGGCTGAGGGATGGAAATCATTCAAGAGAAGGACAGAACCCAGGCAGCTGCCCAGCCTCATGGTGAGCACTCCAGGGGCAGACCTTGGACATGTTTGGGCAGCAGCATCCTGCAGCTCAGATTTCAAAGAGGGACACAGGGACTGGCATTTTCTGGGCGAGGTCCAGTACCAGCAGCCAGAAACTGAACTACTTCTTTTTGCTTGAACCACCACTAAACAGTGCCTGGCAGTTGGGACAGACTCTTGGTATTGAATTTAGAATAGAATGGAATGGAATGGAACGGAACGGAACGGAACAGAATGGAATGGAATAGAATAGAATAGAATAGAATAGAATAGAATAGAATAGAATAGAATAGAATAGAATAGAATAGGAGTAGAATAGAATTAACCAGGTTGGAAAAGACCTCCAAGATCATCAAGTCCAACCTATTACCCAACATCATCTGATCAACAAAACCATGGCACCAAGTGCCTCAGCCAGGCTCTTCCTAAACACCTCCAGGGATGGTGACTCCACCACCTCCCTGGGCAGCACATTCCAGTGACCAATCTCTTTCTGGGAAGAACTTCTTCCTAACATCCAGCCTGAACCTCCCCTGGCACAGATTGAGACTGTGTCTTAGGAAAGCTTTGGGGGCAAACTTGCCCAGCTGTGGGGACGTGGCAAGCACAGGTTTCTACAGCTGCTATCTCCTGAACTGAATAATTTATCTGAAGGTAGAAATCATCAAATCATAGAAGCTGGTGAGAGGCCTCGAGCACAGCCCTGTGAGGAGAGGCTGAGGGAGCTGGGGTTGCTTAGCCTGGAGAAGAGGAGGCTCAGGGGAGACCTTCTTGCTCTCTCCAGCTCCCTGAAGGGAGATTGTGGCCAGGAGGGGGTTGTTCTCTTCTCCCAGGCAAGCAGCACCAGAACAAGAGGACACAGTCTCAAGCTGCACCAGGGGAGGTTTAGGCTGGAGGTGAGGAGAAAGTTCTTCCCAGACAGAGTAATTGGCCATTGGAATGTGCTGCCCAGGGAGGTGGTGGAGTCACCATCCCTGAAGGTGTTCAAGAGGGGATTGGATGTGGCACTTGGAGCCATGGTTTAGTCATGAGGTGCTGGGTGACAGGTTGGACTTGATGATCTTTAAGGTCTCTTCCAACCTTGGTGATTCTGTGATTCTGTTTGGGTTGGTAAATCCCTCTAAGATCATTGAACCCAACCACTGGCTCAACACCAGCATGGCCACTAAACCATGGCCTGAAGTGCCATGGCCACAGGTTTCCTGGACACCTCCAGGGGTGGTGACTCCAGCACCATTCTGGGCAGCCTGTTCCAGTGCCTACAACTACACTGTGCACTGTAACACACCTCTTGTATTGTGGAGCCAGGGCAGATTCACAGCTGACAGTTGAGCTGGAAATTTTTTTCCTTCAGGGAAAAAAAAAATACTAAAAAAGAGCAGAAAGAGATCTCTTTTGTTGGCATTTTGCAGAGCAACTCAGTGATTGCCTCCCTACAGCACAATGAGCACATCTCGTTTAGTTTCACCCACTGGATTAAAATAAACTGGAATATCGAGGTCTTTTTCTTGGAATAATTAGTCCAGTGAATTAAACTTGAAAGGGGAAGAGGACACTCTGCTGCCAGAACTAAAAATGTTCACAACAGGGAACTATTCAAGAAGAGACATTGCACTGTGGAGTCTGAATTAACTCGTCCCTTGGTAGGGGAAGGTAAGAGCCCTTGCAGGCAAGAGGAGAAGGCAAGATCAGAATCTGGCTTTTGTACCCACATAAGCCTCCTGGGACCCTTCTTATGAGTAACATGTGTGTAACCACAGAGCAGGGGAGGAAATGCCTCAGCTCAGGTCTGTAGGTGCTGGGTGGTGGGAGGTGGGAGCATGCTGGCATATCTGATGGGGAGCAGTGGGGTGAGTCATTATGCCAGAGGCACCCTGGGCACTTTGCTTCTCTTTATTTGTGCAGAGGTTGGTGCTTTATTTCATAGAATGACAGAATTGTCAGTGGTGGAAGGGACCTCAAGGATCAGCCAGTTCCAACCCCCCTGCCATGGGCAGGGACACCTCACACTACAGCAGGTTGCTTACAGCCACATCCAGCCTGGCTGCAAACACCTCCAGGGATTAGGCTTCCACCACCTCCCTGGGCAACCTGTGCCAGTCTCTCACCAACCTCATGGGGAACAACTTCTTCCTAACATCCAATCTCAATCTACCCATTTCTAGTTTTGCTCCATCCCCCCCAGTCCTATCACTCCCTGACACCCTCAGCTTTCTTGGAGCCTCCTTCAGATACTGAAAGGCCACAGTTAGGTCTCCTGGGAGCCTTCTTTTCTCCAGACTGAACAACCCCAACTCCCTCAGTCTGTCCTCATAGGATGAGAGCTCCATCCCTCTGCTCATCCTTGTGGCCCTTCTCTGGCCATGTTCTATTATTTCCAGATCCCTCCTGAAATAGAGGCTCCAGAACTGGACACAGCGCTCCAGGTGGGGTCTCACCAGAGCAGAGCAGAGGGGCAGAATCACCTCCCTCGATGTGCTGGCTATGCTTTCTTCTTTCCTGGTTGGTTTCTGTAGTTGGTCACCAACATGGATGCATAGAAACATAGAATTGTTTGAGCTGCAAAAACCCTCTAAAATCATTGAGTCCAACCATTGACTCAACACCACCATGGCCATTATATCGTGTCCCAAAGTGCCATGGCCACACATTTCTTGAACACCTCTAGGAAAGGTGACTCCACCACCTCCCCTGGGCTGCCTGTGCCAATCCCTGACCAAGCAGCTGTTTCATTTTTCTTGTTAGGTGGAAGAAAATGTAGGTGGACTCTGCACGTGGGTGGGATTACTAGCTTGAGCTAAAGGCTCAGGCTTGGGTTCCCCAAGGAGAGGCTACTTGTCAAAGTTAATGATAATGATACCTTTCAAATTAAGGTGACAGTCAATGAACATCCCCTGTTGTAGTAACTCTTTGCTATGTAAGGGCTTCTTTGGGCAAGAGCCTTTGATGCTTGTGTGCTCCTCTTTCATCCCACAGTATTGGAAACAGCAATTTAGCAGAGGGCAAAATTCCTCTTGTTTTCTCTAAGATACAAAGCAATAACCAAGAAATCCCACTGCTGAAAGACATCCTCTCCCTCTCCCTCTCCCTCTCCCTCTCCCTCTCCCTCTCCCTCTCCCTCTCCCTCTCCCTCTCCCTCTCCCTCTCCCTCTCCCTCTCCCTCTCCCTCTCCCTCTCCCTCTCCCTCTCCCTCTCCCTCTCCCTCTCCCTCTCCCTCTCCCTCTCCCCTGCTTCTCAAGTGTTTTGCTCTCTTCTAATTGCTTTTCTCACCTGCAGTATTAGCATTATTGGCTGTAATTATGGTGTATCTGCTGAAAGTATCACAAATCAATAGAGCACAGTTGATGCATAGACCATAAAAAGTAGTATTGCTCTGAAGTGCAAGGAGAAACAGCAAATCAGCTGAAAGTGTTGCCTCTCTTTCTCTGATAGAATAATGGCCCAAAAGGTTCTATTTCTCTTTCACCTGATTATTGGCTTTTTCATTCTTAGATTAATATTCAGAATCAATTCAGAGGTGGTTGGGATGCTGCTGCTGGTGAATGCAGTGAAGTATCTGCCACAGGGAGAAGAGAAGGGGGGGAAAAAAAACCACACCAAATTTACACCTCTCTCTTCTCTGAAAGTCATAGCTAAAGGTGCTGATAGCAGAAGGGTCTTTGGCAAAGTGGAAATCTCAGCTGCAGATGGGAGGTTTATTGCCTTCCTTTGCATTTTATAGCATATTCTGGAAGTCAGCTGGGGAAAGCAATGGACATTTGCCAAAGCAGAACCCCATTTGTCTAATCACCAAGTATACCCACAAGCTCCACCAGAGAATATACCCATGAAGCTCTTTACATGACTGTCTGGAGGGCAGAAGAGAAGAAATGAGGGAGCACTAGAGTTCCTGTAAGTGCTGGAGGATTTCTGCAAGGGACTTCTTCTTCTGTTTTTCTTTTGCCTTGAAATGGTCACAGCTTCATTTGCTTCTAGCTGAGTTGGTCTGGCAAAGTTAATGCTGGGAGGGGGCTGGGAACCGCAACCCACCTCAATGAGCCACTCAGACTGTTGAGATCTCTGCACACACTTTATCTTTCAGGGGTTCTTTTGTTTATTACTTTTTTTTTTTTTTTACCCCTGAGTGGTAGTTTTAGGCTGTGCCTGGAAAATTTCCCACAGATCTTGAGTAGAAAGTAGCAGAAGGGAAATAACTTACCATTGGATGTAAAAATAGAATAGAATAGAATAGAATAGAATAGAATAGAATAGAATAGAATAGAATAGAATAGAATAGAATAGAATAAGATAGGATAGGATAGAATAGAATAGGATAGGATAGGATAGAATAGAATAGAATAGAATAGAATAGAATAGAATAGAATAGAATAAGATAGGATAGGATAGGATAGAATAGAATAGGATAGGATAGGATAGAATAGGATAGGATAGGATAGGATAGGATAGGATAGGATAGGATAGGATAGGATAGAATATAGTAGAATAGAATAGGATAGGATAGGATAGAATAGAATAGAATAGAATAGAATAGAATAGAATAGAATAGAATAGAATAGAATAGAATAGAATAGAATAGAATAGAATTAACCAGGTTGGAAAAGACCTTTGAGATCATTGAGTCCAACCTATCATCCAACACCATCTGATCAACTAAACCAAGGCACCAAGCACCCCATCCAGTCTCTAATGATAAAGAGATCTCTAAATGATAAGGTCTAATTAATCCCATGGGTCTGATTACCAACCCACCACACCCTGTTACAAAATAAGTCTCAGAAGATACTGGGAAAATGGTGAGTCATAGAATCATAGAATTGTAAAGGGTGGAAGAGACCTCAAGGATCATAGAGTTCCAATGTCCCTGCCATGGGCAGGGACACCTCACACTACAGCAGGTTGCTCACAGCCACATCCAGCCTGGCTGCAAACACCTCCAGGGATGAGGCTTCCACCACCTCCCTGGGCAACCTGTGCCAGGCTCTCACCACCCTCATGGGGAACAACTTCTTCCTCACATCCAATCTGAATCTAACCACTTCTAGTTTTGTTCCGTTCCCTCCAGTTCTATCCCTCCCTGACATCCTCAAAAGTCCCTCCCCAGTTTTCTTGTGGCCCCCTTCAGATACTGGAAGGCCACAATTATGTCTCCTCAGAGCCTTCTCATCTCCAGATTGCATAACCCAAACTCCCTCAGTCTGTCTTCATAGCAGAGCAGCTCCAGCCCTCTGAGAAGAAGAAGAAAAAAATCATAAACATCCTTCTTAAGTCACCTAACCAAGAATAACAAAGAGATTCAGCACCCCCCTTCTTTCCCTTGTCCCCCAAGAAGCCTCCTCGAATTTGGTGCTGGGTAAATGTCCTGGATTCGAAAAGAGAGCAGATTCTGCTCCACACCGCACATGCAAACAGCAGAAAGGCATCCTCCAAATGCCCTGGACATCCTGAGCTGAAGAGACCATCTCTAGGGGTGAAAAGAGTGCTTTGGTCTCAATTCAGCCCTTGTCCTCTCTGCTGTGACTGCCAACAACCGTATCAATTAGTGGTACCAATTGTGATGGTGATTTCCGTGATGTGAACACCTGGCCTCTAGGAGCCGGGCGAAGGCGACCAAACAGTTGTCAGATGGTAAGTGTAATGCTAATTGATCCAATCCATAGATCTGTCTCTACATAATGCCTGGTGCCAGAGAGTTACACAGCCAGACATCTGGCAACGAGCTGACCGCCTAACTCTCCATCAGTTTGACTTTGGCAGGCAGCGAAGTTGGGGCTAGTTGTGTATTCTGTGGGCGGCTTAAGAAAGTTGAGCTGTTGTTCTGTGCCTGTTTGAAAGGCTCTCTCTGACTTGGTCTTTATTAAAATGAGAATGTTAAAGTGACCTTTGGTCAGTGCCAACCTGTCTCAGATGTGAAGAAGTGATGACCTGAGAGTGAAAGGTTCCTTACCTAGTTAATCCAGTTGTGCTGTAGCTGCTAAAACGCTGAGAAATCGATGGAGTGGTGATGGAGCACAGACTGGGGGAAAAAACCAACAACAGCAACTCACAAACCAACAAACAACAACAAAAAAGCTGTTTCATTGTCTTTTGCCTTGAATATATGCACTGCTTGTCATGATTGTAGAGCAAAAGTGATGAAACCTTGTGATTACAAAGGGAATATTGGATCAATAGTCACAGTTGCCCTTGCAGCTTAATGTTCCCGAGTCCTGTACTTGGGAGCAGTGCTCCTTGTGTTTCATGCAAGCAGAGGAGCAATACTTGCCTGTTCTGTCCAACACTGCATGCATAGGTGCTGTGAGCATCGTTGGTAAAATGGAGAGATAAACAAAGAATCATAGAATTGTCAGGGTTGGAAGGGACCTCAAGGATCAGCCAGTTCCAACCCCCCTGCCATGGTCAAGGACACCTCACACTACAGCAGGTTGCTCACAGCCACATCCAGCCTGGCTGCAAAACCCTTCAGGGATGAGGCTTCCACCACCTCCCTGGGCAACCTGTGCCAGTCTCTCACCACCCTCATGGGGAACAACTTCTTCCTAACATCCAATCTGAATCTCCCCACTTCTAGTTTTGCTCTATCCCCCCCAGTCCTATCACTCCCTGACACCCTCAAAAGTCCCTCCCCAGCTTTCCTGGAGCCCCCTTCAGATACTGGAAGGTCGCAATTAGGTCTCCTCAGAGCCTTCTCTGGACACCTTCCAGCATGCCCAGAACATGATGTTTTTCCCCCCATTTATTAATTACCCTCCCAGTTTAAGTGCTGGCAGCTTTCTTTGAGTACTAGATGGCAAAAATAAAGGTGGCTTCTAGCCCAAGGGCATCTGAAAGTCTGCCTGAGTCTGGAGCAGTCACAGGAAAGGCTATTACAGTATTTTATTTCATTCTTTCCTTTGTGATGTTGAGATTGGTATCAGTGAGCTTTTATGGACCTTAAAAGAGAAGATCCAATACAAGGAGAGGGGCTTGTAGTTTGCATGTGGAACATGAATCCTCCATACAGACCAGAGCATGAGAAGATGCGTATGAAACATGAATCCTTTACATGGATCAGAGCATCAGGAGATGCATAAGGAACATGCATGGGATCAGAGGGCTGGAGATCCTCTCCTATGAAGACTGACTGAGAGAGCTGGGGTTGTTCAGCCTGGAGAAGCCTCTGAGGAGACCTAATTGTAGCCTTCCAGTATCTGAAGGGGGCTACAAGAGAGCTGGGGAGGAACGTGTCCTTCTCTGGACACGTTCAAGTGTCTCAGTGTCTACCCTGCTTGAGTTTAAATCCATTTCCCCTCATCCTGTCACTCCAAGCCCTTGTAAAAAGTCCCTCCCAAACTTTCTGATAGCCCCACTTCAGGTACTGGAAGGCTGTTCTGAGGTCTCCCTGGAGCGTTTTCTTCTCCGGGCTGAGCAGCCCCAAGTCACTCAGCCTTTCCCCGCAGCGAGGTGCTCCAGCCCCCTGATCATCTTCATGGCCTGCTCTGGACCTACTCCAGCAGGTCTGTGTCCTTCTTGTGTTGAGGAAGGGGTTGTAAAAGATTCAGCAAAAATGGGAGAAGAGGGGATGTGGGGCAAGTGCCTTTTCAGACAGGCTGCTGTTCACTTTGCATTGCCTCTGCCATGACCTTTACCAGTATTTTAAGGCTGGAGGAGCACATTTGCTGCTCTGCCTGAATCTCAAATCTGCAAATCAAGCCACAACTTACTGTCTCAGGGTGTGCCAACATGAAGGCCCTGCTTTGGCATAGCTGTTGGAAGTGAATGATATTCATGGATTCGTTTTACTTCAGAGACTCCTTGGGAATGCGTCAAGGCCAATGTCCTTTCCTCACCTAACTGTGAATGGAGTATCAGACACCAGTGAGCTTGGCCTGCAGAAGGCACTCAGAGCCAGGGGCTGAAAAGCACTTTTATTAGAAAGGGGATGATCCAGCCCATACCCTTTGTACTCTCTGCAAAGCACAGATAATTTGAGGGGAGAAGTGAGTAATCTTTAATGTACTCATCCAAATCAAATATTTGTCTCTGTGGTTTTGGAGGCTATCTCTCCTCCACCATCTGCTGAATAAGAGCTCAGCAAAGCTTGCACTGAAGGAAATGAGCAGTCCAGGGAAGAGGATTCCCTCTGGTTTTGCAGCTTCACACTTCAGCAGTATTTTCCCTGGCACAAGGCAGTAGTGGGGTCAGACTGTCCACCATTCCCAAACAGGAGAGGAAAACATGGGTTTGTTTGCAGAAGCTTTGAAGGCAAAGCAAATTTTAACACAGCATCCTACAACACTGCTCTGACACAGGAAGTGGCAGAGATGATTGCCCTGAGTTTGTTGCTCTGAAGATAACCTGACTTCTAAAAGCTCTTATGCTGTAAGGAATCAATGACACCATAATGATTCTGCTCCATCATTCTTAAGTCCCACATAGGCACAATGTCATGGAAATAAGACATTCTCAGACATATTGAGGAGAGGTTCCTATATTTACCTCCAAGATGTAAGCAGCAAGCAAAACAAGAGTTAGATTTTGCTTACTTGAGCTACAGTGTTGATAGATAGAAATGCTCTGCAATCACCTTCACTGCAACTATTCCCCTTGAAGCTGTGGTGTCATCAGTTCAGGTTCTAAGTGAAGTCCCAGGACTGGCCTGAGTCAACCTTTGAGACTCAAAACTCAATAAGAGTGTATGAGATTCAACAAGGCCAAGTGCTGGGTCCTGCACTTGGGTCACAACAACCCCAGGAATGCTCCAGGCTTGGGGTGAAGTGGCTGGAAAGCTGCACAGCAGAGAAAGTCCTGGGGGTGTTGATTGACATTCAGATGAACATGAGCCAGGGTTTGCCCAGGTGGCCAAGAAGGCCACCAGCAGCCTGGCCTGGATCAGCAATAATCTGGCCAGCAGGATCAGGGAAGTCTCTTCTTCCAAGTGATTAGTGGTAAGACAAGAGGTAACAGCCCCAAGTGGCACCAGGGGAGGTTTATGTTGGATACTAGGAAAAATTTCTTCGCTGCAAGCATGGTCATAGACTAGGACACCATCCCTGGAGGTGTTCAAGAAACTTGTGGCCATGGCACTTGGGGACATGGTTTAATGGCCATGGTGCTGTTCAGCTGATGGACTCAATGACCTTAGAGATATAATGAAATAATTCTGTGACTCTAAGATTCAGAAAGCAAGCCCTCCTCACAACAACTGCTGAACCCTTCTTCTAAGCAAGAGTTTCTCCTGATTTCTTGAGGTGTGTGTTTCAATGCTGTGGCACATATAGAATACATAGAATACATAGAATAAACCAGGTTGGAAGAGACCTTCAAGAATATGATGAAAGGAAGACTTTAACTCCAATTCCCTGACCCCCATCTCCACCTTCCCTCTGTTCCAATCCATCCTTCCTACAGCCTGAATGAAGTTTTAGTGCTTTTTTTCCTTTGGTGTTCTACCCCAAGTGCAGTGTGTCTGTACACTTACAATGGCAGCCACTTTTCTCCACCACAGACAGCAGCTGCCACAGGCCACTGAAGACTTCTCAGCTGACAATAATCTTCAGTCCTTCCATTAGCCATTCAGACTCCACTTCAGCCAGTGACTCAGATGTGAAGTTTTTCCAATGTCACACCAAGCTCTGGAACCAGCTAGCTCCAGATATTTTGGAGGTGTGTCTTACAAACTGAAAACAAAGAAAAAGAGTGGACTTCCTCTTTCTCTGATATGTAAGTCACAGTTGCATTTTTCCCTGAAGTTTTTGCAGTGATAGGATAGAATAGAACAGAACAGAACAGAACAGAACGGAATAGAATAGAATAGAATAGAATAGAATAGAATAGAATAGAATAGAATAGAATAGAATAGAATTTGAGATCATTGAGTCCAACCTATCACCCAACACCATCTGATCAACTAAACCATGGCACCAAGCACCTCATCCAGTCTCTTCCTAAACACCTCCAGTGACAGGGACTCCACCACCTCCCCAGGCAGCACATTCCAATGGCCAAACTCTCTTTCTGGGGAGAACTTCTTCCTAACATCCAGCCTAAACCTCCCCTGGCACAGCTTGAGACTGTGTCCTCTTGTTCTGGTGCTGGTTGCCTGGGAGAAGAGACCAACCCCCACCTGACTACAACCTCCTTTCAGGTAGCTGTAGACAGCACATGTTACAATGGAATCATAGAATCACAGAATGGAAGGGGCTGGAAGAGTCCAACCCTCTTGCCAAAGCAGGATCACCTAGGGCAGGTCACACAGGCACACATCCAGATGGGTCTTAGAAGTCTCCAGAGGAGGAGACTCCACAACCTCTTTGGGCAGTCTGCTCCAGGGCTTCAGCACCCTCACAGCAAAGAAGTTTTTCTTCATGCTGAGATGGAACCTCCTGGGTTCCAGCTTGTACCTGGTGTTTGTTGTCCTATCACTGGGCAGAAAAGAGCTTGACATCTTCATCTTAACACCAGCCCTCAGATATTTATAGGCATTGATAAGATCCCCTCTCAGCCTTCTCCTCCCAAGACTAAACAGCAGTGAACAACAGTGTAGGAAGTACTTGGCACCATTTAATGCTCTCCATTTTCTTTTCCACTTCTGAAAGCTTTTCTCTCTTCAGCCTGTCCACTGTTCACAAATGATGTTGCTAGTCAGTGCTCAATTTTGGTTTTAACAAACTTGTTATGTCCTTTCCCTTTTGTTGCCTTCACACAGGTCAAGTAGAGTAGCCTGAGTGGTAGACTACTCATAAGCTACACCATTAGTGACATTGGTTAGTCTGCAATACAGCACTAATTGTCACCTGCATTTTGCAGAGAGCCCTGGGGAAACCTCACTCACACAATGTTCTCTTGCGAGCACTGGGGTCAGTGTCTGAAGCAGATGGTGTACCCATTATATCTCAAGGAGGGTGGAAGGCCATCCTGTCCAGCAGTCCTGGATGGTCATGTGCTTCTGTGTCATTATGAAGTCCACCATGGCACCAGCAATTCTTTTTTTTCAGTGACAGCAGTGCTAACAATGATAAACTCTATGTAAAGTGGATACAAACCCAAGTCAGGAGTAGATGAATAGGCAATCACTTGAGGACTTTGCAGTGAGAGTTATCAGCACCTTGGTGACATTCAAGCACTTCAGAGGTGGTCTGCTGACCACAGCCACACCAAGATGGGTGTGCCCATCTCTCTTTTTCAAGGTCTGAGTTTTCTTTCTCAGCACAGAGCTGCTCAGTGTTTCTTTGGCCATGTCCAGACCGAAGTCATCCTGCCTCTGTACTCAGCACTGGTTAGGCCACACCTTGAGTCCTGTGCCCAGTTCTGGGCTCCTCAGTTTAGGAAAGATGTTGAGTTGCTGGAAGGTGTCCAGAGAAGGGCAACAAAGCTGGGGAGGGGTCTGGAGCACAGCCCTGTGAGGAGAGGCTGAGGGAGCTGGGGTTGCTTAGCCTGGAAAAGAGGAGGCTCAGGGGAGACCTCATTGCTGTCTCCAACTCCCTGAAGGGAGGTTGTAGCCAGGTGGGGGTTGGTCTCTTCCCCCAGGCACCCAGCACCAGAACAAGAGGACACAGTCTCAAGCTGTGCCAGGGGAGGTTCAGGCTGGATGTTAGGAAGAAGTTCTTCCCAGAAAGAGTAATTCGCCATGGGAATGTGCTGCCAGGAAGGTGGTGGAGTCACCATCACTGGAGGTGTTTAGGAAGAGCCTGGATGAGGCACTTGGTGCCATGGTTTAGTTGATTAGATGGTGTTGGGTGATAGGTTGGACTTGATGATCTCAAAGGTATATTCCAACCTGGTTAATTCTATTCTATTCTATTCTATTCTATTCTATTCTATTCTATTCTATTCTATTCTATCCTATCCTATCCTATCCTATCCTATCCTATCCTATCCTATCCTCAGGGAACAGGAGGAGTCCTGCTGTAGAGCAGCCATGGGCAGACTAAGGACTACCTTTAGTAGTCATGAGGTGTTGGGTGACAGGTTGGGCTTGCTGATCTTTGAGGTCTTTTCCAGCCTTATTGATCCTGTGATTGTTCCTGACACCAGTTGTGGGGAATTTTGTAGGAAAGGGCATAAGAATGGGACAAGACTACATCAATGCTTACTCACATATCCCACAACTGACCTCATTATCTCATGCCCTCTCCTTAGCTGCTCAAAGGCTGAAGCAAACAGCTCTGTTTTCTTCTTGAGTCACATCTCTGCTCTGTGCCAACTCTACGCAGGGGCTTCCCACTCAAGGCTCCCTCCTCGCTGAAAGGATGGTCAGAGCCTGCCACCCAACACAGCTGCACCCCAGACTCCAACAGATCTGTTCATTCTGTGCCACTGAGTTCCAGCAGCCAAGGTCATGTCTAGGTAAGAGCTTTGTTTTCACTTTTTTTGTCTTTAATTTCCCAGTGTTCCTATTTCTGGCTTGGCTCCACCAGCACTAGCAGCACGAGGATCCCGGAGGTAAACCAGTTGCCAGCACAACTAATACCACATAATTTCATCCCCACTCATAGCAGTTTAATCAATACAGCATTAAAAATTCTGGCAGCAGCCAGGCTACAGGAGGGCTCCCCATATCACTTATGTCAACGGAGATGAACTTGTGGAGAGCAGGAAATCTTCAGAGGATCCTCTGAAGATAAACAAGGCCTAAGGGACAGCACTGGTTTGGCTGAGGGAGTGAGAGCTGCTTTGTAGGAGTCTTCATATATCGAGCGTGATGTGCAGCAACCCATCTTTGGTGAGTAGGACAGGGAGATCATAGCCACAGAATCATAGAATTGTTAGAGCTGGAAGGGACCTCAAGGATCAGCCAGGTCCAACCCCCCAGCCATGGCCAGGGACACCTCACACTGCAGCAGGTTGCTCACAGCCACATCCAGCCTGGCTGCAAACACCTCCAGGGATGAGGCTTCCACCACCTCCCTGGGCAACCTGTGCCAGGCTCTCACCACCCTCATGGGGAAGAACTTCTTCTTCACATCCAACCTCGACCTACCCATTTCTAGTTTTTTTCTACCCATCCTAGACCTATCACTCCCTGACACCCTCAAAGTCCCTCCCCAGCTTTCTTGTAGCCCCTTTCAGGTACTGGTAGGCCACAATTAGGTCTCCTCAGAGCCTTCTCTCCTCCAGACTGAACAACCTCAACTCTCTCAGGCTGTCTCCATAGCAGAGCAGCTCCAGCCCTCTGCTCATCCTCATGGCCCTTCTCTGGACACCTTCCAGCACCTCCAGACCCTTCCTGGAACAGAGGCTCCAGCACTGGACACAGAGCTCCAGCTGTGGTCTCAGCAGAGTGGAGCAGAGGGGGAGAATCACCTCCCTCTACTTGCATCCCAGGCTCTGCTTGGCTTTCTAGGCTGCAAGTGCTCACAGCTGGATCCTTTTGAGCTTCTCCTCCACCAGCACCCCCAAGTCCTGTTCTTCAGGGTGGCAGAACTAGTGTTGGACTGTGTTTGTGCTCCCTTAGCATTGTCCAGAGCTTTTAAGTCAGAAGAAAAGGCATTTGTGCCCCAAATGCTGAAAAAATTACTTTTGTAGGACTGCATCTATTAACTGATAATGTGTTGTCTGAAGTTCTAGAGAACTTTGAGAGCACCAAGCGAGAACCAAGAAGAAACAAACCCCAAGCCTAAACAAAACAGAACAACAACATCAACCTCCAAACCAACAAAAAAGAAAAAGAGAAAGGAAATTATTTTGAGGGGGAAAAAAATGATCCCAAAGAAAGAAATGAAGCAACTCCAGAAAAAGTCCCTGCTGTTTTCTGTCTGTCTCAGACTTCCCCAGCCCACAGAGCATGTGTGGTTGGGCAAGTGAAAGAAGATCATCCCACTTGCCAGCTAATCACAGTGCAACTCCAGCAGCAGGTTTTGTCTGAGAGCATTGATGTCCATTTTATTAGTATGAATAAAGGGAGTTCTCTCACATTTAGCTATATCCAGAAGGGCAATAGTCCATAAATCAATAGATGGCATGGCTTTGCTTTTCCAGTCCATCAGTATAATTCTTTTGGCTGCCAGTGCTACTCTCAGGAGTCATCTCTTTTCCCATTTATTCAAATTATGCAGCGAGTTGGTGAGTTCCAATACCAGCACTGCTGCAGCTTTGTCTAAATTGATTTCCAGGACTAACTCCATTTATCTCAGAACATCGTTCCAGAAACTGGCTGCTCCATAGATGTTTCACATCTGAAATAGGATGGCACTTTTGTCACTGCTGAATCTACAGCTTTCAGCACAGGCTGAAGTCAAGGAGTACGTGCTGAGCTGGTAAATAATTCGTGGTGCTGGGCCTCCAGTGGGGTTCTTACAGAATCATAGAACCAGTTTGGTTGGGAAAGACCTTTAAGATCATCCAGTCCAACCGTTCTCTAACTTTACCACTCTGATGCTAAACCACGTCCCTCAGCACCACATCTCTGCCTCTCTGAAAGATCTTCAGTGATGGGGATTCAACCACCACCCTGGGCAGCCTGTGCCAGTGGTTGAGAACCCTTAGAGGGAAGAAGTTTCTTCCAATGTCTAACCTAAACCTCCCCTGGCACAACTCGAGGCCATTTCCTCTCATCTTATCACTTGTTACTAAGGGGAAGAGACCAACACTCGCCTGGCTCCAACCTCCTTTCTTCTGAGAGGTGAAAACCAAATCACAGAATCACTGAATCAGCCAGGCTGGAAAAGACCTTTGAGATTATCAAGTCCAACCTATCACCCAACCCTATCTAATCAACTAAACCATGGCACCAAGTGCCTCATCCAGGCTCTTCGTAAACACCTCCAGTGATGGTGACTCCACCACCTCCCTGGGCAACACATTCCAGTGGCCAATCTCTCTTGCTGCGAAGAATTTCTTCCTAACACCCAGCCTAAACCTCCCCTGGTGCAGATTGAGACTGTGTCCTCTTCTGTCACTGGTTATCCAGGAGAGGAGACTGACACCCACCTGGCTACAACCTCCTTTCAGGAAGCAGTAAGGTCTCCCCTGAGCCTCCTCTTCTCCAAGCTAAACAACCTCACCTCTATTGCAGTCTAAATGGTTTTCTGCCTGGTTTTTGGAAACTAGAGTTTGGTTGGAATTTCTGATCCAGCTTTGGAGGCTGAACACAAGCAGCCAGCAGAATGGGAGCTCATTCTGTATTCTTTATGGTAGAAGTACTGCTACACCTTTAGACAAGTAGCTAATTATGCCACATATGGTTGATCAGTTCTGGTGAGGACAAGGAGCGTGCCAACGGAACAGAGATAATTTGTTGTAATGGACTGCCTAATCCACTTGCTGGCTTATCTTATTAATATAGACATTCACAGATCTGCAACTGTCTGGTACATACAACACAGGAATGTGCAAATGTATCCACAACCTCCTAGAAAGGTGCTTTTGTTATGACTGTGGGAGAGATTACTGCCACTTGAGTTATTTTCTTGCAGAGTTTCTTGGGACTCTGAGCTCTTCATAAATAACTGTAAGCCATGGAGCCAGGGAGGTGGTGCTGAGGGGCATCTTGCAGCAGTAAGCTTGGTAAAGTTGGAGAAGGGTTGGACTCAATGTTTAAGGTCACTTCCAACCAAAATGGTTCTATGATTCTGTGATTCTAAGATTTTTATGGTCCTGTGATGCTATGATTCTGTTACTCTGTGAATCTGAGACTATGACTCTGTGATTCTGTAATTATGATTCTGTGATTCTGTAATTATAATTCAGAGAGTCTAAGAGTTTATGATTCTGTGATGCTATGATTCTGTGGTTCTGTGATTCTGTGACTCTGTGGTTCCATAATTCTGTGGTTCTATGATTCTATACTTCTGATTCTGACTTGCTGCATAGCCAGCAGGTCGAGGGAGGGGATTCTGCCCCTCTGCTCCGCTCTGGTGAGACCCAACCTGGAACACCGTGTCCAGTTCTATTACAGGAAGGCTCTGGAGGTGCTGGAAGGTGCCCAGAGATGGGCCACAAGGATGATCAGAGGGCTGGAGATGCTCTGCTCTGAGGACAGACTGAGAGAGTTGGGGTTGTTCAGTCTGGAGAAGAGAAGGCTCCCAAGAGACCTAATTGTGGCCTTCCAGGATCTGCAGGGGGCTCCAAGAAAGCTGGGGAGGGAATTTGGAGGGTGTCAGGGAGGGATAGGACTGGGGGGGATGGAGCAAAACTAGAAATGGGTAGATTGAGGTTGGATGTGAGGAAGAAGTTGTTCCCCATGAGGGTGGTGAGAGCCTGGCACAGGTTGCCCAGGGAAGTGGTGGAAGCCTCCTGCCTGGAGGTGTTTGCAGCCAGGCTGGATGTGGCTGTGAGCAACCTGCTGTAGTGTGAGGTGTCCCTGCCCATGGCAGGGGGCTTGGAACTGGCTGATCCTTGAGGCCCTTTCCAGCCCTAACAATTCTGTGAGTCTATGATCTAAGATTGTATGATTCTGTGATTCTGTGACTGTTGCTCCACTGTGGTAAGATTTCAGAAGCTAAGTTGTGGACTAAGTTCCCTGGACGACTCATGGAATATAGTAAACCAGGCAAACACTTCCAAAAATTGTTAAAAATGAGGATCAGCATCTTTAACTTTGCAGCTCTAAAGCTCCATTGCATAGGATATGATTCCATGCAGGGTTTTGCTTGGTTCCTCTGGCTCCTTGTGCAGTAGGTGTTTGTCTAGCACTGTCCCTGCAATTTTGGCTGCACTGCATGATGTGTGCAGATGTGCTCCAGCAGCATCCCAGGAGGAAAGGATTCTCTCTGCTCAGTATCATTGCTCCCAGATGACGTCTACCTTATAGAACAACTTTCTGGGCTACCTCCTCTGGGATCAGGTAACCATTTAAATTCTCTGGATTTTGGTGTTTTAACAAGGATTTAATTACAAAGGTAAGTGTGTGCACCTGCTAAGGCAGGACTAATTGTTGGATAATGGGGCAATCTTTCTCAATGCAACCAGGTTTTGTGGTGGTAAGCTGCACTAATGAAGCACACTGAGAGAACAAATCCTCTCCATGTTTAAAGGCTTATTTAAATTAAAGAAATCTGTAAAGACCAAGAGGCTTTTTCTCTTTTTTTTTCATCACAGATATTGACAGCTCTGAAACTAAAGTTCATGGAGCACCTCCATTACTACTGGGGGTATTGTTTGGTATTATTTTTAGAATCACAGAATTGTTTGGGTTGGAAAAGCCCTCTAAGGTCATCCAGTCCAACCTTCATCCCAACACCACTATGAGCATTAAACCATGTCCCCAGGTGCCATGGCCATAGGTTTCTTGAACACCACCAGGGATGGGGGCTCCACCACCTCCCTGGGCAACCTGTTCCAGTCTTTCACTACCCTCATTGTAAAGAACTTCCTCCTAATGTCCAACCTAAATCTGCCCTACTCTAGTTTCAAACTACTGCCCCTTGTCCTGTTCACAGAATCTCATTTGGAGAAGCCCTTTAAGATCATCCAGCCCAACCTTCAACCCAACACCACCATGGCCATTAATCCATGTCCCAAAGTGCCATGGCCACATCCTTCTTGAACACCTCCATGGATGGTGGTTCCACCACCTCCCTGGGCAGCCTCTTCCAATCCCTGATCACTCTTGCAGCAAAGACATTTTTCTTCATCTCCAACCTAACCCTCCCCTGGCACATTTTCAGGCCATTTCCTCTCCTCCTATCACCTGAGAGTAGGGAGAAGAGTCCAACCCCCACATCACTGCAACCTCCTTGCAGGGAGCTGCAGAGAGTAATGAGGTCTCCCTTCAGCCTCCTCTTCTCCACACTAAACCACCCCAGTTCCCTCAGCTGCTCCTCCCCAGCCCTGTTCTCCAGACCCTTCCCCAGCTTGGTTGCCCTTCTTTGGACACTCTGCAGCACCTCAATGTCCTTCTTATAGTAAGGGGCCCAAAACTGAAGGCAGGATTCCAGGCATGGCCTCACCAGTGCAGGGGCACAATCATTTCCCCGGTCCCACCGGCCACACTGTTCCCGATGCAGACATTTCTGGTGTGACTTGAAGAAATGATCTATGGCATCATCCTGTAATGATGCTTTCTGACATTTTTACCTCATTTGCTGCTTTTGAAAGCTGGTTTATGTCTCGAGCTGCTCAGTTGGAACCGATCAGCCCCATTTTCACAGCACTTCTGCATTTCCTTCATCCCCTACATCTGCTGCAGGCCTGTGTGGCATGCATGGGGTCAGCAGCCCATTTTTAGCTTTCAGAAGCTCACACCTTCTAAGTCAGCCCTTTGCCAATTCACAATTGCAGAAGCCAGAAGCTAAACTACAGTGTTACAACTTCATAATCTCAGGCTAATAAAAAAACCCAAACCAAACCCAAGTGAGGGCTCCATAAGCCAGATGGGTTCCAATGCCCCTGTCAGAAGCTATGTTGATCATATACCACTTGGTTTTGTGTTTCTTAATAACCAAAAACATGTTAGCATTAAAAAAGCAAATGCACTTGACAGCATCAATTCCATTATGGTTCCCAGTCATCTGCTTTATTGGGTTTGAAGGAATTTAGCCAGAGAGCTCTATTTTGACTGGAATGTCATTAACAAACTTTGCAGCCTAGGCAAATGGTGAACAATTTTGAGGGGGGGGGGGAAAAACAAACAACTATTTCAGCTTTCTCTCTTTTTATTTTTTTTTCCTCCTTTTATTATTTTTTCCTCCTTTTATTATTTTTTCCATTCATTTTGATTTTTTTTTTTGCCACCTCCCTTTCTTTTTCCCCCTCTTTGCTCTTCTTCTGCACTAAAGAAGCACCACTTAAAAAAAAAATACCCAAACAACAATTCAGTGCTTTTTTTCAGCAGCAAGATGAAAAATATTGACAAATTACAGATGATGAAACATGGCCAAATTTTATTCCATTTGCTGCTGAATGGTGTTTTGCTGTGCCTGTGGAATGGATGGAAACCAATTCGTGGCTCTCACCCTCAGGCAGACCCCAGATTATTGGTGCCCAAGCAGCAAGTTCAGTATTTGGCCCATAAATATCAGAACCCCAGAATAGCAAAATCAACAAATCAATTCATGCCCCTGCTGAGGGGCTGTGTGCAAAATCCACAGGCTACACCTTGGATCTCTCTTCTTGGAGTCTTCTTAGGCAATGCCTATGCAGTAAGTCCTCACCTCTATGTCTGCTCCCATCATAAAACAGTGGCAAGAACCCTCCCTAAAAACAGACATGAAGGGAAGAAATGGAATTTGTCTTCCTGTGCAACCCAAGCAGCAAAGGGAATCTTTCCCTGGGTTCTGTTCTTTTTTAGGCAATGCCTATGCAGTAAGTCCTCACTTCTTCACCTGCTCTCTTTTTTTGCCCATCTTAAAAGAGGAAAGAGGCAAGAACCACCCCCTAAAAGCAAACATTCAAGGAAGAAAATGAATTTGCCTTGCTGTGCAACCCAAGCAGCAAAGGGAATCTTTCCTTGGGTTTCTATTCTTTGAGTCTTCTTAGGCAATGCCTATGCAGTAAGTCCTCACTTCTTCACCTGCTCCCATCATAACAAAGTGGCAAGAACCCCCCCCAAAAAACAGACATGAAGGGAAGCAAAGGAATTTGTCTTCCTGTGCAACCCAAGCAGCAAATGGAATCTTTCCTTGGGGCTCTGTTCTTTGAGTCTTCTTAGGCAATGCCTATGCAGTAAGTCCTCACTTCTTCACCTGCTTTCTTTTTGCCCATCTTGAAACAAGAAAGTGGCAAGAATCCCCCCCCTAAAAACAGACATTCAAAGATGAAAAGGAATTTGTCTTCCTGTGCAACCCAAGCAGCAAAGCAAGTCTTTCTTTGGATTTCTGTTCTTTGAGGTGTTTTAGGCAATGCCTAAATCAGCCTAGCCTAGTCTAAATGCCTAAATAATGCCTAAAATGTCATGACTTCCTCATCTTCCCCCCTTTTGCCCATCTTAAAACAAGAAAGTGGCAATAATCCCCCCTAAAAACAGACATTCAAGGATTAAAAGGAATTTGTCTTCCTGTGCAATCCAAACAGCAAAGGGAATCTTTCCTTCTGTTTCTGTTCTTTGAGTCTTCTTAGGCAATGCCTATGCAGTAAGTCCTCACTTCTTTGTCTGCTCCCATCATAACAAAGTGGCAAGAACCCCCCCTAAAATTAGACATAAAGGGAAGAAAATGACTTTGTCTTCCTATGCAACCCAGGCAGCAAAGGGAATATTTCCTTGGGTTTCTGTTCTTTGAGTCTTCTTAGGCAATGCCTGAATCAGCCTAGTAAGTCATCACTAAATGCCTAAATAATGCCTAAAATGTCATGACTTCCTCATCATCCCCCTTTATGCCCATCTTAAAACAAGAAAGTGACAGGAACCCCCCCTAAAAACAGACATTGAAGGATGAAAAGGAATTTGTCTTCCTATGCAACCCAAGCAGCAAAAGGAATCTTTTCTAGGGTTTCTGTTCTTTGAGTCTTAGGCAATGCCTATGCAGTAAGTCCTCACTTCTACATCTGCTCTCTTTTTGCCCATCTTAATAGAAGGAAGTGGCTAGAACTCCCCTCAAAAAAAGAGGCACAGGGAAGGAAAGGAATTTGTCTTCCTGTGCAACCCAAGCAGCAAAGTGAAGCTTTTCTTGGGTTCTGCTCCTTTTAGGCAATGCCTATACAATAAGTCCTCACACCCTCCTTTTCCCCATTTTTTGCCCATCTTACAATAAGAAAGTGGCAAGAGCTCCCCCTAAAAACAGACATGCAGGGAAGCAAAGGAATTTGTCTTCCTGTGCAACCCAAGCAGCAAAGGGAATCTTTCCTTGGGATTCTGTTCTTTGAGTCTTCTTTGGCAATGCCTATACAGTAAGCCCTCACTTCCTCATCTTCCCCCTTTTTGCCCACCTTAAAAGAAGAAAGTGGCAAGAGCTCCCCTCGAAACAGAGGCACAGGGAGGAAAAGGAATTTGTCTTCCTGTGCAACCCAAGCAGCAAAGTGAAGCTTTTCAGCCAATTCCTCAGTGTCTTAGAGCTCGCTGTTATTAATGTGGCTGGGGGTGCATGCTGCTGATAATTACTGTTAGCTGGAATAATTAATAAGAGTAATTGCTTGGTATGGTAAGAGAAAGGGGAAGCTCTGGGAAGGGGAAGGAATAGGCTGGAAGAGTGATAGACTCCCTGAGCGCATTTTTATAGACAGGAAGTTCAGCAGAAAGCATCCTGAGGATAGAGGAATTGTCTGGATGCCAAGGACAAAAGTTAAGACATATAAAGCTTAAGTGAGATAGGAGTAGCCTGGAATGCTACAAGAAGATCCTATCATGGGTGTGGGAGACAAATGAAGGGCTATAGGTTTTAAAGAGGCACAATATATTAGGGATGGTGAGGTTGTCTAAAATGAGTCGTGCAGGCTTCATTTCTGGTGCAGCACCACTTGAGACAGCCAGAAGTCAGGCAGAAGAGAGAGAAGTGATGCCTGTGAGAGAGCTTTTGTGTAGTTTATCCCAGCTAGAGAGAGGACAAACTAGTCATTAGAAGCAAAATACAGGTGCCAAGGGTGTAGAGAATGACCACAATTTTGGTATAATAGGATAAATTTCCTGCACATTTTGCACTTGGGGAATGCAGGCAGAGCTCTCAGCACTGTTCACAGGAGCAGTGCCTGAAGCAGGGCTGGATGCAGCCCCTGGGGATGGGGAGGCTGCTCCATGATGCAGCTTTTCCCCACCATGCCTCTCACAGTACCAGTATCTCCAGCCAGAGCTGGTGCTGAACCACCATCTCCTCTGGGAGCATATCCAGACACCCCCCCCAGCAAAAAGCCATGCTGACTGCAGTGTTTGCTGCCCCCAGGACACCCCCAGCTGCCTGCTGCCCCTGCTGAGCCAGCTGAACTGCTCACACAGCTGCTCTCAATTCAGGCTTGAAGCACCTGAGCTTCACTGGCAGCTTGTTAATGGTCCTGATGGCTACGTGAAGATGAGCTGGGAAAGGATCATGTTGAGCCAGAAGCTGTCCCCAGAGAGATGGTCCTGGATGATATCCTCTTTGGCCAACACAGGTGAGACCAGGACAGAAGAAAGAAACTGCCCCTGAATTCTCTCCTGACACCATCAGCCACAGCCCAGAATCTTCCAGAGGCAGAGGAAGTCTCTCTGTTTCCTGACCCTAAAAGGATAGAAGCTAAAAGTCTGATTGTTTGCATTTATTTTGGTTTTAATCATAGTCAGGTTTGGGTTGGAAGGGACCTTTAAAGGCCATTTAGTCCAACATCCCCTGAAGTGTGCAGGGACATCTTCAACTAGAGCAGGTTGCTCAGGAGCCCATCCATCCTGGTTTCCAGGCATTGGGTTCCCACCACCTCTCTGGGAAACCTGGGCCGGTGCCTCACCACCCTCAGTGTAAGTCTTTGTAGACCTTTAACAAGAAGGCTTCTCAGAGCTCTGCTATGGTTTGTGTGCAGATGTATCACAGAGTATCACAGTATCACCAAGGTTGGAAGAGACCTCAAAGATCATCGAGTCCAACCTGTCACCACAGACTTCATGACTAGACCATGGCACCAAGTGCCACATCCAATCCCCTCTTGAACACCTCCAGGGATGGTGACTCCACCACCTCCCTGGGCAGCACATTCCAATGGCTAACAACTCTCTCTGGGAAGAACTTCTTCCTAACATCCAGCCTAAACTTCCCCTGGTGCAGCTTGAGACTGTGTCCCCTTGTTCTGGTGCCTAGAGAGAAGAGACCAACCCCCACCTTGGCTACAACCTCCCTTCAGGTAGTTGTAGAGAGCAATAAGGTCTCCCCTGAGCCTCCTCTTCTGCAGGCTCAGCAACCCCAGCTCCCTCAGCCTCTCCTCACATGGCTGTGCTCCAGACCCCTCCCCAGCTTTGTTGCCCTTCTCTGGACACCTTCAAGAGTCTCAATGTCCTTCCTAAACTGAGGGGCCCAGAACTGGACACAGGACTCGTGGCTTAACCAATGCAGAGTACAGGGCACGATGACTTCCCTGCTCCTGCTGGCCACACTATTCCTAAGGCAGGCCAGGATGCCATTGGCCTTCTTGTCCCCCTGGGCACACTGCTGGCTCATGTTTAGGTGGCTGTCAACCAGCACCCCCAGGTCCCTCTCTGTTTGGCAGCTCTCCAGCCATTCCAACCCAAATGTGTTTCCCTTTCATTCAGCTGTGCTCTCCCTCACCTCCCCTGCTCTTCCCCGATGAGCGTGGTGCTGCCTGTACACTCCCCCTGTGCATAAACACCTTCCCTACCCACCACACACTGAGCAGGACATACCTGTAGAAACAAATGGGGGAGACATAAGGAAATATGGGATGGCAGAAGCTATCAAGAAATCAGAGCATTGCTAATGCCATGCAGAACAAGCAGGCTCAGAGTGACTTTTACTTTGATGTTAGTCACAGGGATATTGCAGCCTGCTAGAGACAAAGCAGAGCATTTAATTCTGTCACAGGAGATAAGAAAAGCTTGTATGGACAAGGTGTGACTGTGTATGATTTCACCTTCCTAATATAAATCTTTTAGGGAAGAGCAAGTGAAACCGAAGAAAGATAGATAGAGTTAATTGCTTCTGTCTGGCACAGGGTAAAATCCCATTACAAAGGCTTCAGTCTGGATCTTGTCTTCCCCCATGACTCATGCTATAGAAATTAATTAGGGTCATACCACAAGAAGAGATGCCAGCCTGCCAGTGCAGAAGAGTGACATGTTATCGTTCCCAAAATAAGGCTGGAACTGCTGCTGCCACCACGGAGCCCATCCTGCTCCCCTTCCTGCTTTAATGGCTTCCCAAGGCTGAGGTCAGCAGACACTGTTTTAAAGGGGTATCCCCCAAGCCCTCCCCCATTTCTAGCAGCTGATCTCCAGAAGTGGACAGAAGCTGCTAACAGCTTTTCTTTTAGTGTTTGAAGGGAAATGCTGGTACAGCACCAGTCCAACTGGGTCTTGCACTCTGGTGGAACTTCTTGGCTGCTACCCCAGTGTAAATAAAGGATCTCATGAGTGCTGCCAGCTTAAGGAGTTACTCCCTTCACTTAAAAGGACTTATTTTCTGTGTACCATCTCTGAACAAATAGAGAAGCCTCTAGAGATGCAGAAATGAGACTGACATAAACCACCCTTTACGTAAAGAACTTTCAAGCTTGTGTTCGTGAGGAGCACGAAAATAACTTGTCCAGGGGAACAGAAGATAGCTTGTTGGAAGCCTAGCCCATTTATTTAGTTATCAGGGAAGTCATTTTGCCCTGTGCTCAGCACTGGTTAGGCCACACCTTGAGTCCTGTGTCCAGTTCTGGGCCCCTCAACTTAAGAAGGACGTTGAGACACTTGAACGTGTCCAGAGAAGGGCAACGAGGCTGGGGAGGGGTCTGGAGCACAGCCCTGTGAGGAGAGGCTGAGGGAGCTGGGGTTGCTTAGCCTGGAGAAGAGGAGGCTCAGGGAAGACCTCCTTGCTCTCTCCAACTCCCTGAAGGGAAGTTGTAGCCAGGTGGGGCTTGGTCTCTTCTCTCAGGCAAGCAGCACCAGAACAAGAGGACACAGTCTGAAGCTGTGCCAGGAGAGATTTAGGCTGGAGGTGAGGAGAAAGTTCTTCCCAGAGAGAGTTGTTAGCCATTGGAATGTGCTGCCCAGAGAGGTGGTGGAGTCACCATGCCTGGAGGTGCTCAAAAAGAGATTGGATGTGGCACTTGGAGCCATGGTTTTGTTAGGTGTTAGGTGACCACCCAACCAGGAGGATGATGTCGACGAAGCATTCTATAGACAGCTTAAGGCTGTCTCAAGATCTCCTGACCTTGTCCTTATGGGCGACTTCAACCTGCCTGACATCTGCTGGGATCTCAACACAGCAGAGAGGAGGCAGTCTAGGAGGTTCTTAGACTGCATGGAGGACAGCTTCTTATCCCAGGTGCTGCGTGAGCCTACCAGGGGCAAGGCTTTGCTTGACCTCCTCTTCACCAGCAGGGAAGGGCTGGTGGGTGATGTGGTGGTCGGAGGCTGTTTAGGGGCCAGTGACCATGAAATAATAGAATTTTCGGTATTTGGTCAAACTAAGAGGGGCAGCAAGAAGACCTCCACTCTGGACTTCCAGAGGGCGGACTTCAGGTTGCTCAAGGAAATAATTCAGAGGGTTCCTTGGGAGAAAGCCCTTAAAAATAAAGGGGTCCAGGAGGGCTGGACCTGCTTCAAGAAAGAGCTGATGAAGGCTCAGGAGCAGGCTGTGCCAATGTGCCGGAAGAGGAGCCGCCGGGGCAGACGGCCAGCCTGGCTGTGTAATGAACTTTTAATAGAACTAAGGGAAAAAAAGAGGGTGTATAATCTTTGGAAGAAAGGTGAGGCAACCCATGGAATGTTTAAAGAGGTTGCTAGGGCATGTAGGAGGAAAATTAGGGAGGCAAAAGCACATTTGGAACTTAAACTGGCCTCTGATGTGAAGGACAACAAAAAGTCCTTCTATAAATATATTAATAGCAAGAGGAAGGGCAGGGACAACCTCCACTCCTTGGTTGACATGGAAGGAAATGTTGTAACACAGGATGAGGAAAAGGCAGAGGTACTTAACACCTTCTTTACCTCAGTTTTTACTAGCTGGAAAGAATGTCTACCAGACAGCTGGCCTGCAGAGCTGGCAGAGGGAGCCAGGGAGCTGCATGGTTTCCCTGTGCTCCATGAGCAAGTGATAGGAGCTCTCCTCAGCAGCTTGGACCCCCACAAGTCCATGGGACCAGATGGGATCCATCCTAGGGTGCTGAGAGAGCTGGCAGATGAGCTGGCCAAGCCACTCTCCATTATTTTTCATCAGTCCTGGCTCACTGGAGAGATCCCAGATGACTGGAAGCTGGCCAACGTGGTACCCATTCACAAGAAGGGCCGGTTGGATGAGCCAGGGAATTACAGGCCTGTCAGCCTGACCTCAGTGCCAGGAAAGATTATGGAGCAGGTCATCCTGAGTGCAATCACACAACACTTAGAGGATGGCCAAGGGATCAGGCCCAGCCAGCATGGGTTTAGGAAGGGCAGGTCCTGCCTGACCAACCTGATCTCCTTCTATGATCAGGTGACCCGCCTGGTGGATGTGGGGAGGCCTGTGGATGTAGTCTACCTGGACCTCAGCAAGGCCTTTGACACCGTTCCCCATAGCAAACTCCTGGCCAAGCTGTCAGCCCATGGCTTGGATGGGAGCACACTGAGATGGGTTAGGAACTGGCTGGAGGGCCGAGCCCAGAGAGTGGTAGTGAATGGTGCCACATCCAGCTGGCAGCCAGTCACCAGTGGTGTGCCCCAGGGATCAGTACTGGGCCCCATGCTCTTTAACATCTTTATTGATGATCTGGACGAGGGCATCGAGTCCATCATCAGTAAATTTGCTGACGACACCAAGCTGGGCGCAGGAGTTGATCTGCTGGAGGGTAGAGAGGCTCTGCAGAGGGACCTCGACAGGCTGGGCAGATGGGCAGAGTCCAACGGCATGAGATTTAACACATCCAAGTGCCGGGTTCTGCACATTGGCCACAGCAACCCCATGCAGAGCTACAGGCTGGGGTCAGAGTGGCTGGAGAGCAGTCAGGCTGAGAGGGACCTGGGGGTGCTGGTCGACGGTAGACTGAACATGAGCCTGCAGTGTGCCCAGGCAGCTAAGAGGGCCAATGGCATCCTGGCCTGCATCAGGAACAGTGTGGCCAGCAGGAGCAGGGAGGTCATTCTGCCCCTGTACACTGCACTGGTTAGGCCACACCTCGAGTACTGTGTCCAGTTCTGGGCCCCTCAGTTTAGGAAGGAGGTTGACTTGCTGGAACGAGTCCAGAGAAGAGCAACAAAGTTGGTGAGGGGTTTGGAACATAAGCCCTGTGAGGAGAGGCTGAGGGAGCTGGGGTTGCTTAGCCTGGAGAAGAGGAGACTCAGGGGTGACCTTATTACTCTCTACAACTACCTGAAGGGAGGTTGTAGACAGACAGATGTTGGTCTCTTCTCCCAGGCAAGCAGTACCAGAACAAGAGGACACAGTCTCAGGCTGCGCCAGGGGAGATTCAGGCTGGATGTTAGAAAAAAGTTCTATACAGAAAGAGTGATTGCACATTGGAATGGGCTGCCTGGGGAGGTGGTGGAGTTGCCATCACTGGAGGTTTTTAGGAGAAGACTTGACAGGGTGCTTGGTGCTGTGGGTTAGTTGCTTGGGCGGTGTTGGATTGGTTGATGGGTTGGACGCGATGATCTTGAAGGTCTCTTCCAACCTGGTTTATTCTATGTATGTATTCTATGTAGGTTGGACTTGATGATATTTGAGGTCTTTTCCAACCTTATTGATTCTATGATTCCATGATCTGGCCAGGCCTTGGAGAAAGCAGTGTCCAGTGTCTCAAGGATTAACTGCCTTGACAGAGCACACAGAACCACTAGCCAGCTTGTTCTCAACCCTCAGGTTAGCATGGCTAGAGCCAGATAATTCAGCTGATGCAAGAGTCTACCAGGCACAGTTTTGCAGAGCATCATTTAACAGGTTCATATCTACCCAGAGAGGCTTTTCCCAGACAGTCCTTCATTCAGGCCAATGTCTGGACACCCAATCTTCTACTGGCAATGTAACTTCCCTGGTAATTGCAGCTTTGGTGCCACTCCAGCAACAACTTGGTTCTCAGGCAGGTGGAAGCAACCAGGAGACGTCTGTAGCAGGGTAGAGCTGCCATACCAAGTGTCCTCCCTCTGCCTTGGGGCATAGGGGACTTCTTTCTTTCTCCTCCCCTCTGCTTTGGTCTCAGGCAGTTGGAAAAATGCCTTTTTACTGTGGATACAGTGAGTAGAATTTGGGGCAGGCAATGCTGTAGCGAGCACTGGGTGAGGATGGGTCAGAGCTAGGCTGGATGCAGCCTCGAGCATCCCTTTCAAGTGAAATGTATCCCTGCCCATGGCAAGGGGGTTGCAACTAGATGGTCTTTCAGGTCCCTTCCATCCCAAAACCATTCTATGAATCTGTGACTCTTCCCACCTCTAAGCAGCAGCACAAAGAATATGGGGGGAGGCTAAATTAATGAGGTAAGTAAGAGCAGGTTCAGATCCTGCAAGATGCTGGCTGCTGCCAGGTAAGAACTGAGCACACAAGAGGTCTCTTTAGGAGGAAGTTCTTCCCCATGAGGGTGGTGAGAGACTGGCACAGGTTGCCCAGGGAGGTGGTGGAAGCCTCATCCCTGGAGGTGTTTGCAGCCAGGCTGGATGTGGCTGTGAGCAACCTGCTGTAATGTGAGATGTCCCTGGCCATGGCAGGGGGGGTGGAACTGGCTGCTCCTTGAGGTCCCTTCCAACCCTGACAATTCCATGATTCTCTCTGAAATCATCAGGGGAAGACAGATCAAGAAGCTGCATGTCCTTGTGAAACCAGAGCCCTGTGGCTGCCTTTGTATCATCTTTCCTGTGTCATCTGGTTTGGGTTCTCTCCTCTGTGTCTCTATCACTTAAAGCACAGACGCCTCGAGGTCAGAAGGGGCCACATGCAAAAGCAGGCCTGATATTAAAGTCAGTAACTGGAAATAAAGACATTGTCCTGAAACCATGGGGACGGTTGTGGTGCTGCAGGAGCCTCCCCTCACCGCTGCCTCCCCCACCCCAGTCACTGGTGGCTCCGCGAAGGGGCTCCTGGGGACGGTGCTCCTTGAGGCCAGCCAAACAAAGCACTTAATCATCTGCTTAACTTTAAGCACCTGACTAGCTCCGTGGAGCTCAACACAACAGCTCACGTGCCTGAAGTTAAGCACATGCTTAAAAGATTTGTTGGATGGGGGCCCAGCTGATTAGAGCTCTCCGAAGGTGGCTGTGATCTTTAAAACGACAAAATGGCTTTCTCCATGGCACAGGGGAGAATAGAGACAGCTCTGGAGAAATCTGGTGGAGATATATATATACATATATAAACTTATATATAAATAAAGTCCTTTAAATCTTTCACATCTATGCCATGCATCAAGAGGTAAGGGAAAGCCTTCTTTGAAAGAGATGAGCTGCAGAAAAGAAACGGAAGAAGGAAACAAGCACAAAAAAGAGGCTTTATGTTTTTGGTCATCAACTGCAAGAGACTGGAAATCAGTCAGGGAGAAAGCTGCAGTGCAATGGCACAGGAAATGAAAAGGAAGAAGCTGGTGGAGGCTCTCCTTTGCTCCCACCTCCCCCCACCCTCTTTAAAGGAGGTATTGAGTGACTTCTTCAAACCCAGTCTTAAAAAAGAGAGGCAAAGTTAACTACAGGTCAGCCTGTGTCAGGGTCACTAAGGCCAGTGGAGGAAATTACCTAAGGAAACTAAAATCTAGGACATACCCAGAGCCTGGAGGAAATGATGGTAGATGCTAAGACACATCTGGAAGGAAATCTTTGATTTATTGTCATAATTTAAGTGAGTTCTTAGAAAACAAACAACCACATCATAAAATACAGGCAGGTGAAACTAAGCCCTCAAACCATCACCCTGCAACCTTGGGTGAGTCACAGGACAAGGCATACTCAGAGGTCTTCTCCCTTTGCCAGTGGGAGCAGGAGAGGCTTCCTCTCCACGCTCCCAAACTTTCAGGCAAGTTGGGGGCTGTGTGTTGAGAAGGGGCATGGCTACCGCAGTGCTCGGGCCCAGGACAGGATAAAGTGCCACATGACAGTCTGCTACAGAAGCTGAAAGCAGCAGGAGCTCAGAACAGAAGAGGTGAGAAGATAAAAAGTCAGCTGAAACCCAATGTCACGCTGCAGAGCAGTGCTGAGTGGGGCCCCCGCAGGGACCGCTGCGTGGACCTTGAAGGATTTAGTGTCTGCATGATTAACTAAGATGAAGAGGCCAGCTGCAAACTTTAATTTCCTGATGACACAAAGGGCCAGGAACAATATATATATATATTTATCTATATAATATATAAAC
The DNA here is from genome assembly GCF_014839835.1 of Dryobates pubescens. Taxonomy (NCBI): domain Eukaryota; kingdom Metazoa; phylum Chordata; class Aves; order Piciformes; family Picidae; genus Dryobates; species Dryobates pubescens. The sequence goes on along the minus strand of NC_071614.1, from coordinate 11,371,840 downwards.
ACACATAGAGGGTTTGAATTTGTAATGGCACTGGGATAACAACACAGCAAAGGCTGTTCAGTGCAGGCAAAACCAACGTTGCTGCTCAGGTCTATTGTACTTCCTAACCAAAGGACAAGGTTGTTTCCCAGATGATTTTGCTCATGGACAATCCCAGGGAGGCACAAACAACAACAACTACAACCACCACCACAACAAAAGAGACAATGAAAAATGACTATGAAAAGTAACAATGAACCCAAAGAGCAGAGACGCAATTGCCAACAAATCTTCTGTTATTAGCAGTCTCAGGTAATGATTAAAAATTACAAGTGCTTCTCACATCTGATCAGGAACAGATGCTGCTAATTTAAGGGAAGTAAAGGCTGCTAGGAGACTGCTTCCAGGTGTTGGTCCACGGGAAGAAGCAGCAGAATGAGTGATTATATCCAGCAGCTGTACCTAGAGCTCATGCCTTAAGATACTGGGGCACGTAGTCACCCTGCTCTGGCAGGCCAAGGGTGCTCTAGTGATGGGTTGGACACATCATTGGAGTCCCAGTCTTCAAAGAGAAGAGTAGGTTCCAGCCACTTAATTCAGCCACTAGATTATAATTGGCATAGAGAAATACACAGTCTCAAGCTGAGCCAGGGGAGGTTTAGGCTGGATGTTAGGAAGAAATTCTTCCCAGAAAGAGAGATTGCCCATTGGGATGTGCTGCCCAGGGAGGTGGTGGAGTCACCATCCCTGAAGGTGCTTAGGAAGAGCCTGGATGAGGCACTTGGTGCCATGGTTTAGTTGATTAGATGGTGTAGGGTGATAGGTTGAACTTGGTGATCTCAAAGACCTTTTCCAACCTGGGTAATTCTGTATTCTATTCTGTAAATAGACAATATTCATTTATGTTATGAAAAAACAGGTCTCAGAGTAAAACATCATCAATGTCAGGCACCGTTTGCCTCCTAGACTCTCTCTCTCCACATTCAATTAAATTTTGTATTATATATGCATTCTTGAGGGAAAACTTCTTCACTGTGATGAGCATGCTGGAGCCCTGGAGCAGGCTGCCCAGAGAGGTTGTGAAATCTCCTTCTCTGGAGACTTACAAGCCCCATCTGGATGTGTTCCTGTGTGACCTGCCCTAGGCTTTGGCAGTGGAGTTGGACTCAATGATCTCTAGAGGTCCCTTCCAACCTCTAACATTCTGTGATTCTATGGGCAACAAAGCTGAGATCTGGAGAACAGGGCTGGGGAGAAGCAGCTGAGGGAGCTGGGGGTGTTGAGTGTGGAGAAGAAGAGGCTGAGGGGAGACCTCATTGCTCTCTACAGCTCCCTGAAAGGAGGTTGTAGTGAAGTGAGGGTTGGGCTCTTCTCCCTAGGAACAAGTGACAGTCTGAGAGGAAACAGCCTTCTTACACCAGGAAAGGTTTAAGTTGGATATTAGAAGAATGTTCCTCACTGATCTAGTTTTAAAGACAAGAACAGGCTCCCCAGGAAGTGGTTGAATGCCCACCCCTGGAGGTATTTGAAAGAGGCAGAGATGTAGTGCTGAGGGCCATGGTTTAGCCCCAGCCTTGGTAGAGTTAGAGAATGCTTGGACTGGAGGATCTTAAAGGTCTTTTCCAGTCTAGGCAGTTCTGTGACTCTGTGAAATTGGCAACTTCTGCTCTGGTGCAGAGAGAAAATGAAAAGCCCTAACAAAGGTTCACACATTGACCTCCTCGAGACAGGGAATTCTGACTTGAGCCATTTACGTTGTTAGGGAAGATTTTCAAATGGAGGGAAAAGTGCTCTGACAAGAAAAGAAAAAGAAACATACCACTCAACCCCCCCAAATTTTCATGGCCTATTTCAGTTCTTCTTTCCAAACCACACTTGAGGTCGGGAGCAAAGCCCTATGAGGAGAGGCTGAGGGAGCTGGGGGTGGTTAGCCTGGAGAACAGGAGGCTCAGGGGAGACCTAATTGCTGTCTACAACTCCCTGAAGGGAGGTTGTAGCCAGGTGGGGGTTGGTCTCTTCTTGCAGGCAAGCAGCACCAGAACAAGAGGACACAGTCTCAAGCTGTGCCAAGGGGAGGTTTAGGCTGAGATGACGAGAAAGTTCTACCCAGAAAGAGTAATTGGCCATTGGGATGTGCTGCCCAGGGAGGTGGTGGAATCACCATCCCTGGAGGTGTTCAAAAAAGGCTTGGATGTGGCACTTGGAGCCATGGTTTAGTTGCCAGGAGGTGTTAAGTATTAGGTAATAGATTGGACTCGATGATCTCTGAGGTCTTTCCAAACCTGGTTGATTCAGTGATTCTTCTATGATTCTATGATTCACTGAAATCAACACAACTGCTGTGAAGCTGTTTGCTTGTCATCAGCTGACACATTTGTTTGTTGGTTTGGGTTTTTTTCCCCACTGCCATACACCATTTCCAGTTGAAGGTTTTTCTCCTCACGTATCAGCCTTGAAACAGGAACATTTGCCACTGTGGTGTGAATTGATGCAAGATGCTTTTAGTCTTAGCCTCTTCCACCCACTCTAGATGGAGGCAAGGCTGCTGTATAATTTGCAACAGTTCCACAGTGTTTATCCCTGGCTTGGTGAAATGCATTAGGAGGAGACTTTGAAATGATTGCTTCGTGAGTTACGTTGCTCCTATAAATCCCTCTATTGTCTCCAAACAGGTTAATTGTTTCTTGTCACCTCCCACACAATATTCAGTTATGTAAAGCTGGTTATGTACAGACAGTGTGGGGTTTGCTCTTCCCTTGGGAGCTGAAAGAAGTTCATATAATGCTGTGTAGAAAACAGAAGCGATTTGGCCTTTACCAATACCAGTTTTCTCAGCAGGCTCCCTAACTCTGCAGTCACTACCCTGAATATTGTAGAATCATAGAACTGTTTTGGTTGGAAGAGACCTCTAAGATCATCGAATCCAACCACCTACCTTACACCACCATGGTCATTAAACCACATCCCAGTGCTGTAGACACACATTTCTTGAACACCTCTGGGCACATTGACTCCACCATCCCCCTGAGCAGCCTGTTCCAAGCCCTGACCGCTCTTGTAGCAAAGACATTTTTCCAACCTAAGCCTCCCCTGGCACAATTCCAGGCCATTTCCTCTCCTTCTTTCACCTGAGGCTAGGGAGCAGAGCCCAACCCCGACCTCGCTGCAGCCTCCTCTCAGGGAGCTGTAGAGAGCAATGAGGTCTCCCCTCAGCCTCCTCCAAACTAAACACCCCCAGCTCTCTCAGCTGCTCCTCCCCAGCCCTGCTCTCCAGACCCTTCCCCAGCTTTGTTGGCCTCCTCTGGACCTGCACCAGTGCCTCTATGTCCTTCTTGGGATGAGGAACCCGTAACTGAACACAGGACTCAAGGTGTGGCCTCACCAGTGATGAGTACGTGAGAACAATCACCTCCAGGCTCCTGCTGTTCACACCATTGCTGATCCAAGCCAGGATGCTGGTGGCCTTCTTAGCCACCTGGGCACACAGTGGCTCTTGTTCAGCCAGCTGTCGATTAACACCCCCAGGTCATTCTCTGTTGGTCAGCTTTCTAGGCACTCTGCCCCAAGCCTGGAGCCTTCATGGGGTCATGATCCAAGTGCAGAACCTGACATTTGGTCGTCTTGAAACTCCTACAATTGGTCTTAGTCCATCACCCTAGTTTGTCTACATCTCCCTTCATAGCCTCCCCACACTCAAGCAGATCAACACTTCCACCCAGCTGTGTGTGGTCTGCAAACTTAGTAAGCTGATCCCCTTGTCCAGCTCATTGATAAAGATATTCTCCATGAAGATGGCAAGCCCTGGTTTCCCAAGGTGCCCTGGCAGTGAGCATGGGGTTTCTGCCAAAGGCATTTTCTGAGCACTGAAGACAGCAGGCACCTTGTCCATGGTCTGCCTTTCTCCACCAGGAAGGTTGCTTAGAGACTAAACTAACCAAGCAAGCTGGAAGTGTCACGGGTATGAAGCCAGAGGCAATGTATGAGAGCGAGCAGGTAGCTGTCAAATCATTCTTGAACGCTCTTTGAAGCCATCCATGAGGCCCTTCCTGAAAGTGGGCAATGGGTGGGTGTGCTAAATGAGAGGCAGAAGCTCATCCTGTACTGAAGCCCTGGCATAACGTTTTAATTGCCACTTAAATCACACTTAAGCAAGGGCTGGGATTTGGGGCAGCAATCTTAGACTCTTAACCTATCCTCCTGACCAAATTAGGAGATGAAAAACAAGGCCTCTCAGATATTTCCCCAGAAAGTATTAAGGACAAAAAAAAAAGAGAAAAAGGTACCAAGAAAGGGAGAAAAATGTTATCTTTCTATCACAGGTTAATAATTGGCTGAAGATGTTTACCTGAGTTGCTGGTAATGATAGCCTCTGGCGCATCAATACAGGTGGAATACATGCTGTCTTGAAAGAAATACTGAAGGAAAAACATTTTATAGCTCATCCTTCCCCAAAAAAGAGTGGTCTGATAACAGGAGGCTCTTAAAGGCAAAGCACCTTCCTCCTTCTCCTTCTCCTTCTCCTTCTCCTTCTCCTTCTCCTTCTCCTTCTCCTTCTCCTTCTCCTTCTCCTTCTCCTTCTCCTTCTCCTTCTCCTTCTCCTTCTCCTTCTCCTTCTCCTTCTCCTTCTCCTTCTCCTTCTCCTTCTCCTTCTCCTTCTCCTTCTCCTTCTCCTTCCCCTTCCCCTTCCCCTTCCCCTTCCCCTTCCCCTTCCCCTTCCCCTTCTCCTTCTCCTTCTCCTTCTCCTCCTCCTTCTCCTTCTCCTCCTCCTTCTCCTTCTCCTTCTCCTTCTCATTCCTCCTTCCTCCTTTCTTCTTCCTTTTCCTTCTCATGAGACCCCACCTGCAGTACTACATCCAATTCTGGTGTCCCTGCCATAAGAAGGACATCAAAGCACCAGCATGGATCCAGAGGAGGCCACAAAGATGATCAGAGGGCTGAAGAACTTCCCCTATGGGAACAGGCTGGGAGAGTTGGGGTTGTTCAGCCTGGAGAGGCGAGGGCTCCAGAGAGACCTTAGAGCAGCCTTCCAGTACCTGAAGGGGCTGCAGGAGAGCTGGGGAGGGACTTTTGACAAGGGCTTATAGTAATAGAGTAATTATTAGACTGCAGATTAGGAAGAAATTCTTTCCAGTGAGGGTGGTGAGACATTGGAACAGGTTGCCCAGGGAGGCTGTGGATGCCTCCTCCCTGAAGGTGTTCAAAGGCAGGCTGGATGAGGCCTTGAGCAACCTGGGCTAGTGGGAGGTGTCCCTGCCCATGGCAGGAAGGTTGGAACTGGATGATTTTTAAGTTCCCTTCCAACCCAAACCATTCTGTGATTGTATGATTCCTAAACCCTTTCATTTTCAAGTGGATCAGCCTGAGTATCCCCTGCGTGGTGTGACGAAACCCTGTGTCAGTGTCATTTGCATTCCATCCAACAGCTAAATGCCCAGGAGGAGAGGAGCAGGGGAGGAAGGGAGCATGCTCCTGCACATTTCATTCTCCCTGGGCTGCTTTGCAGGGCTTTGCCATCCTGTGCTGCCTTTGTTTGGAGGGGGTATTCCCTCACAGGCGGCTTTCTGCCAAGGCACTTCTGCATGAAGCTCAGAAGAAAATGGCCCATCAGGTCCTGAGCTGCTCTCTCTATCAATACTCTCCCTATAATGGAAGTGACTGCAAGACTCCTGGAGTAACAGCTGCTCCATATGTAGACATCAAATTGCATCAAAGACCCCGCGCTGCTCCAGCCCTTCCCCACATCCACGGAGATTGAGCTAATTGACGGCAATGAAAATAGCTGAGCTGCCAGCGCGAGCCAAGGAAGTGTTGGGGGGCCAAGAAAAACTGCTCTTGGCTTATGCCACTAAACAGCTTAAGTTTCAATTTCGAAAATGACTTCAGTTTTACTTAAAGAATTCCCTCTGCCAAGCAGCCAATTTGGGGAGCTGATGAATGGCAGCGTCGCCCCATCTGCGCCGAATGCAATATCCATTTGATATGACCTGTAGCAAAGGAAGGAAAAGGAGGGAAGCATTCTCTTCCCAGCTTCTCCCTGGCACTCTCTGCCAGACTAAATGGGGATAGGGTAAAGAATTAATAAAAGACTAGTTTGCTCACATGGGAAAAGGAACAAAGGAAATGATCGCCTCCTACACTGGGGCTGTGCTGAGCGCTTCGCCGTGCAGCGTCTTTTATCTGCATGCTTTGGGACTAGCATGGACATAGGAAGCAAGTCTGATGGTTTTATTCTATACAGGTCCTGTATAATGCTAACAAAAAAGGAAGAGGAAAAAAAAAGAGCAGATGGAGTCTGAGAAGGCTACAAGCAACCACTTGAAATGCTTAACTGAACGTGAGCATGCAAGGAGGACAGATAATCCAGCAGCAGCAGCAGCAGGAGGTTGTGGCTCTACCATTGTGCCAAAGCTCCAAGAGCTCAAAATTAAAGTTTGTTTCAGTTGAATTTGCCAGACCCTGAGTTGATCCTTCCCAACCACCAGGGTAGAGCTTTTTTTTGTTGCTGTTTTTAGGGTGAGATAAAATAGAATAGAATAGAATAGAATAGAATAGAATAGAATAGAATTAACCAGGTTGAAAGAGACCTTTGAGTTCATCAAGTCCAACCTATCTTGAACCAGATCTTCCAGCACAAGCCAGATTTGCCTGGAGAGGTGGTGGAGTCACCATCACTGGAGGTGTTTAGGAGGAGACTTGGTAGGGTGCTTGGTGCCGTGGGTTAGTTGATTAGGTGGTGTTGGGTAATAGGTTGGATGCAATGATCTTGAAGGTCTCTTCCAACCTGGTCTATTCTATTCTATTCTATTCTACTCTATTCTATTCCATTCCATTCCATTCCATTCCATTCCATTCCATTCTATTCTATTCTACTCTATTCCATTCCACTCTATTCTATTCTATTCTATTCTATTCTATTCTATTCTATTCTATTCTATTCTATTCCATTCCATTCCATTCCATTCCATTCCGTTCCGTTCCGTTCCATTCCATTCCATTCCATTCCATTCCATTCTTTTAATAAGTGAAATACAGATATCCAGGAAGTTGAGGGATGAATTTTACCTTGCTTTATTGATTAACTGGGTTGGGGTGGTGCTCCTGGCCTTCCACTCAACATTCTCACCTAGTTTTGCATTTTCCTCAACTTGAAGGCATAAAAATTTCAGCATCAAACCACCACCTGGGAGTGCAGGCAAAGGTTTATACCTCAATGCCTTTCATCTCACTCTCTCCATGTGGCCATGGTGTTGGTGTGGGAACACCAGATGATGGGGGCTTTCCCCCCTCCCTTCTAGTTCATGCCATCTTCTTAGCCTTGGTTTTATTGTATATTATTTATCCATTAGAAAAAAAGAGGGTGCCAGCATCTCCTCACATGTCACTAGGGTTGGTACAATGAAAAAATTTTGGCTTATACTCATTGAAAACATTTTGGCTTATACACATTGAAAATATTTTGGCTTATGCTGATTAGAACTTTAGTAGAAAGGAAAAAAAAAAGTCTCAGCTGATGTGCTGAGATTTGCAGTACAATAAATCTCCCCAAGGTCAGGGAAGACAAGCACCAGTTTTGGACCAGGGAGTGGGGAAATGGATTCTTATTATAACTTTATTTGAGTGCAAAAAAGCAATGAGTGGAGAAGTGCTCACTAGGAGAAAGTGGACCCCATGTGTAAATCAGATGACCACATTAAAAAGATTAAAATGGCAGTGGCTGCTGAAGTCCAAAGGAGGAGTCTACAGGGACCTATAAAATTAGAACTAAGAGAGGGAGGCAGCCCTTAAACTTTTAACCAGGTATTGTAGTCCATGAATGACCACATTAGTTAATTTTCATCATGACAATCTAATTTTGTATTGATTGTTTGCTTTGACTAGTTGGCTCTCCCAAGAGATTACTGAAGTCTGAGGAGAGAAAGTCTACACAGAGAGAGTGATTGCCCATTGGAATGTGCTGCCTGGGGAGGTGGTGGAGTCACCATCATTGGAGGTGTTTAGGAGGAGACTTGATAGGGTGCTTGGTTGCATGGTTTGGTTGATTAGGTGGTATTGGATGATAGGTTGGACTCGATGATCTTGAAGGTCTCTTCCAACCTGGTTTATTCTATTCTATTCTATTCTATTCTATTCTATTCTATTCTATTCTATTCTATTCTATTCTATTCTATTCTATTCTATTCTATTCTATTCTATTCTATTCTATTCTATTCTATTCTATTCTATTCTACCCTACTCTATTCCATTCCATTCCATTCCATTCCATTCCATTCCATTCCATTCTATCCTATCCTTTCCTATCCTATCCTATCCTATCCTATCCTATCCTATCCTATCCTATCCTATCCTATCCTATCCTACCCTACTCTATTCTATTCTATTCTATTCTAATTCTATTCTATTCCATTCTATTCCATTCCATTCCATTCTATTCTATTCTATTCTATTCTATTCTATTCTATTCTATTCTATTCTATTCTAATTCTATTCTATTCTATCCTATCCTATCCTACCCTACTCTATTCTATTCTATTCTATTCCATTCCATTCCATTCCATTCCATTCCATTCCATTCTATCCTATCCTATCCTATCCTATCCTATCCTATCCTATCCTATCCTATCCTATCCTACTCTATTCTATTCTATTCCATTCCATTCCATTCTATCCTATCCTATCCTATCCTATCCTATCCTATCCTATCCTATCCTATCCTATCCTACCCTACCCTACCCTATTCTATTCTATTCTATTCTATTCTATTCTATTCTATTCTATTCTATTCTATTCTATTCTATTCTATTCTATTCCATTCCATTCCATTCCATTCCATTCCATTCCATTCCATTCTATCCTACCCTATCCTATCTTATCCTATCCTACCCTATCCTATCCTACCCTACCCTATTCTATCCCCATTCTTGAATACTCTTTTGGAAAGCAAAGCTCAGGCATTTCAAAAAGCATCCTGCTTTTCACAAGGTTGCCTGGGGGACTGTGTGTCCATGGGACAGCCTTGCCCTGCCCCATCTCAAGGTTCTCACTCGGGCAGCTGGGAGTTTTATGAGGAAGGATGGAGAGAGGACTTCAAGAATTGGCCCCCGGTGAAGAGCCTTATACAACGCCAGCATTGTGCTGCATGCACTGCCAAGGGCCCGTGGAGAGCTGTCTGAAACAGCAATAGACACAAGGATTTACGACAAGAAGCAGCAATTGCAATATCTGGCGCTAAACATTTAATCTATGGTTACAGTTTTTACTTCAGATCGGAGCTGAAGTCAGCAGAATTAAATCTTCCAGTGTATTTCGGCAGCCCTAAATCCTTCTGATACTGTTAACAGTGGCAGGCTTCCAAAATGCATTCTGTTAATAAGACAGTAAAGTATAAAACCAAGTTATCTTGTTCAAGGGAGAAGGGGGGGAAAAAAAATAATAAAATAAAATGAAGAATAAAAGTAAGAAGAAAGAGCCTTATAAAACTGCACTCGTGGTGTCCTGGCCATTTGCTAGCTGAATTTCTCTCCAAATTATTTTTCTAACCCTCTGTCCTTGGTGAATAAGAGAAAATTCTACTAGGAGAGAAATTCTTCCTCCCACCCTCCCCCCAGGCTTCAATTTTCCCCTCTTATTTTTACAGGTTAGGAGAGGTTAAGAAATCACCAATCAGCTGGTTACCTGCAGGAGCAATTCTCTGTAGGCCAGCAAAAGGGATTCAGCAGCTGTTACCTTCCCTGCCGCACTTAACATAACTTTGTGTTCACCTGCAGCTAAAGAAGATTTATGCAGAGCGCACTGGGAGGCTGCTCAGCTCCCCAAGGCAACTCCATTAGCTTTCCCAGGAGCTGTATTAAATGCATATTAAACCACACATACACAACCCCTTCAAGCCTAATGCGCTGGGTTCCAGCTTTAAACTGGCAAAAAGGAGGATATGCCCAGCAAAGGGCCAGGTACCATGCTTAAGTCCCTGCTTTACACCTCAAAATTAAAGAGCTGACGAGAAATAAGACCTTGCTCTGAGGTCCCTGGGGGCAAAGCTAGGTCTTACAGGTTTCATTGCATCCTTTGGTCCAAATATCTTTGCTGCTTCTTTGGTTCATCCGGCATGGATCACCACAGACCTGATAACAGAGTCAGAGAATTGATTTTACAGGCTCACAGGATGTTAGGGGTTGGAAGGGACCTCTAGAGATCTTCCAGCTCAACCCCCTTGCCAGAGCAGAACCACAGAATCCAGCACAGGTCACACAGGAGCACATCCAGATGGGGCTTGAAAGTCTCCAGAGAAAGAGACTCCACAACCTCTCTGGACAGCCTGCTCCAGGGCTCTGGGACCCTCATAGTGAAGAAGTTCCTCCTCATGTTGAGGTGGAACCTCCTATGCTGGAGTTTCTATCCATTGCCCCTTGTCCTGTCACAGGGTGCAACTGAGCAGAGGCTGTTCCTTCCTGCCTGACAAGTGATGCTTGTTTCTTTCAAGCTCTTCTGCGAAAAATGGTCAACTGACCTGGCAATTTTTTGATTCAGTTGCTCCCTCCTTCCCTTAACACAAACATTAAGGCAAACTTTAAGCCTTGTCCCCCACAGCATGCATTTTGCTTAAGCATATTTCAGAAAATCATAGAATCACAGAATGATAGAATGGTTTGAGTTGGAAGGGATATTAATGATACAGAATACAGATTTAACCAGGTTGAAAAAGACCTCAGAGATCATCAAGTCCAACCTATCAACCAATACATTCTAACTAAATCACTAAGTGCCTCATCCAGTCTTATTTTAAACACCTCCAGGGATGGTGACTCTACCACCTCCTTGGGCAGCACATTCCAAAGGCCAATCTCCCTTTCTCTGAAGAATTTCTTCCTCACCTCCAGCCTAAACCTCCCCTGGCACAGCTTGAGACTCTGTCCTCTTGTTCTGGTGCTGGGTGCCTGGGAGAAGAGACCAAGCCCCACCTGGCTACAACCTCCCTTCAGGGAGTTGGAGAGAGCAAGAAGGTCTCCCCTGAGCCTCCTCTTCTCCAGGCTAAGCAATCCCAGCTCCCTCAGCCTCTCCTCCCAGGGCTGTGCTCCAGACCCTTCCCCAGTTTTGTTGCCCTTCTCTGGACACCTTCCAGCATCTCAACATCTTTCTTGAATTGAGGAGCCCAGAACTGGACACAGGACTCAAGGTGTGGCCTAACCAGTGCTGAGTACAGGGCAGAATGACTTCCCTGCTCTTGCTTATCTTCCAGTTCCAATTCCCCTGCCATGTGCTTGTTTCTCATAGGTCATTTGAAGCAGGCAGGTGCCATGGAACGTGTTGATCTATAATGTTAGAACTTGACAGATGAACAAAGAGCTCAATATGGGGTTTTACAAAGTGAACTGTTGGCTATTTACCACATTTATAATTTTAATAGTTCTTAAAGGAAATTTGTTTCCTGCAGAGAAGTCAACAGAATCATTGCAAAGCATTATAGAGCTTGATGCCAAACTTTTGATATGAAAGGCTGGTGACAGATCATACTTGCAGAGCCTATTCAGATGTTAAGTGGTATCACCTACATCAGCCAAGGTCCTTAAACTTTCTGCTTACAATATTTCTCATCAGCTAATGCAATGGGAGGCATAGAATTGTAGAACGGCAGGGGTTAGAAAGGAGCTCTGAAGATCAAGTCCAACCCCTCTGCCAGAGCAGGATCACCTAGGGCAGGTCACACAGGAACACATCCAGATGGGTCTCTAAAGTCTCCAGAGGAGGAGACTCCACAACCTCTCTGGGCAGCCTGCTCCAGGGCTCCAGCACCCTCACAGCAAAGAGGTTTTTCCTCATGTTGAGGTGGAACTTCCTGGGTTCCAGTTTGTATCCATTGCCTCTTGTCCTATCACAGGACACCAGTGAAAAGACGCTGGCCCCTTCCTGACACCCACCTTTACAATCATTGATCAGATCAGCTCTCAGCCTTCTCTTCTCCAGACTAAACAGCCCCAGGGCTCTCAATCTTTCCTCATCAGACAGATGTTCCAGTCCCTTCCTCATCCAGAGGAAAGGTGACTTGGGCAGATCATGATGTCCAGACAGCACAGGGTTCCTGGCAGCACTGAGGTGGGTTGAGGCAGTGTGGATCAGAACGAAGGAGCAAGAGCCAGCTTCATGACAGCACTGCTCTTTGCTGTGGACACCACAGATTGAGAAAATCTGCTCACTCCTTTGTTTGTCCAGATGTTCTGGCTTAGGACAAATTTTCATTAGAGCAAAGGACACAGAGTAGGTTTCAAAAGCTTAGCAAAGGAACATACTGAGGCCTTCGCTCAGTTTTCTGCCAGTATTTAAGCCTCAGCCTCTTGAACACAAATCAGAGACATTCTTGCAGTGAATCTTGTAACTGAATTCTGACCTGGGTTACTCATCTCTCAGTCACAGTTAATTTAAGGAAACACAAAGTGGAGGCAACTTCTTTGTTTGCTAGCATGGACCAAAAACCAACCAACAAACCACCCCCAAACCAAACACCCCCCTCTCCCCCCCAAAACCAAAACCGACCCAAGCAAACCAAACCCAAACCCAAAACAAGTAATATAAAATGCTACCAACATTTTGTCTGCCTCTTCTTCCATTTTTTTCTTTTTTTTTTTTTCTGTCAGAATTAAGAGAATTTCCCTGTTACAGGTGCAAAATAATAACAGGAGATGATGTGGAACAGCTGGAATGTTCTATCTGCATGATCCCAATCCTGTTCAAACAGCAAAAGCTGGGTCCTGTAGAGCAACTTGCATATCCAAACCAATTTAAAGTGTGCTTAGGAAGGGAGAGGAGGGGGAGCACAGCAGGGGAGCCAGGCACCAAAAGCCAGAGCTGTTTTTCAGTGTCCCTCTTCCAGCAAAGACTTCAGATCGTTATCAACAAGGCACAAGAAGCTGATTTCTACGAGGAGCTCTTATTAACGGTTTGCAGGAGTCACTTTTTCCTGGAAGGGTTTTGTGCTTTGGCTTTCCTGCCCTGAGCTGGGTTTTGGCATAGCAGCCCTGAAGACCCTTCAACAGAGGCAGGTTTGTGGGCACAGGCAGAATTCCTGCAGCTGTGCAAACAGTAAAACAAAGCTAACACCTCCTCTGCTGCGGCCCTGCAGATCCCTGAAAGATAACAAGGCAGAGGATTTACAGTGGATTCAAGGTGCCTCTCTGCTCTGGAATTCCTTCTGACTCATCAAAGAGATGACAAACAAGTCCCTCACTCCTTAGGTGTCACACAAAACTTCGAGGAGCATAAATATCCAGTTGCATTTCCCCTTCCAGCAGCTTACTGCGTGGCACATTTCGGCTGTGTACGTGGCCCATCGTTCGCTGCACCCTTCTCAGCCCTGCAGGCAAAGTCCAGCTCGCTGCTGAGGAAAGTTCTGGGATGTTCTTCCCTGTTCTGATGGACTCCAATTAAAAAAAAAAGAAAAAAAAAAAAAAGAGCATTTTCTAATGAACTAAGTGAAAGGAAACCAGTTCTGCAGTGCATGCCATTATCCCTTTGTTTTTTATTTCCTCATGGATTTCTGTAGGTCTGGCTCTTTTCTCTTTCTGACAGTCATACAACTCTCTTGAGTTAATAAAATTACTCCTCAATGCTGTCTCAACATTTTCAGTTTTCTCTATGTTACCAATTTTATACTAAAAGAACCTCAGGGCATTGTTGGTGTTGGCAATGAAAAAAGGAAGGTTTTGGCAGTTTTGTGAGGTAGCTGAGTTTTGGCCCACAGGAAGGGCTCGTGATTTAGGACTGCTGGACAGGCACATTACCAGGAGTTTTCTATTACAGTTACAAGCAAGTAGCTCACAGTGCTGACATTTACATGGTATGGAATAGCTGAAATCTAGGCAAGAAAAAGATATTGACTTAGAGAGAGAGTCATAAAGTAACACCAGGCCACCTTCTGTGGCTTGGTACTCCACATTTGGCTACTGTCTGTCTCCACGGATGACTACCCAAAGCCTGGGTAAGGCATGGAGGAGGAGTCTGTTGCCTGGTGGTGATCCAGCTGAGGTGATGAGGCTCCTGCCTGCAGTTTCTGCAGTGCTTAGCAAGAGGGCTGATGAGCTGACATCTCTCCTATGAGGACAGACTGAGGGAGTTTGGTTGTTCAGTCTGGAGAGGAGAAGGAGACTTAATTGTGGCCTTCCAGTATCTGCAGGGGGCTCCAAGAAAGCTGGGGAGGGACTTCTGAGGGTGACAGGGAGTGATAGGACTGGGGAGAATGGAACAAAACTAGAAATGGGTAGATTCAGATTGGATGTTAGGAAGAAGTTGTTCCCCATGAGGGTGGTGACAGACTGGCACAGGTTGCCCAGGGAGGTGGTGGAAGCCTCATCCCTGGAGGTTTTGCAGCCAGGCTGGATGTGGCTGTGAGCAACCTGCTGTAGTGTGAGGTGTCCCTGCCCATGGCAGGGGGGTTGGACCTGGCTGATCCTTGAGGTCCCTTCCAACCCTGACAATTCTATGATTCTAGAGTTCTATGAACTCAAGATACTGCAATATGCTGAGTGAAATGGGTGGGAATCGGCCAGACCTCACAGTAGTGGTGAAGGTGAGGGACAAATGTTGACTTAATTTAAATGTGATGTAGCTCCTCATCCAAAAATCATGGCAACTAGTCATGGAGCTGTTCAACTAAAACAACTAGTCAAGGGGCTACTCATGTAATCAACTGTGCATATAGCTGCTCATCCAATCACCTAATCATGTAGCTGCACATGTACTCAGCTAACCAGAGAGCTGCTCATTTACTTAACTAACCACGTAGCTGCTCATAGAATCATAGAATCAATAAGGTTGGAAATGACCTCAGAGATCAAGTCCAACCTGTCACCCAATGCCTCATGACTACTAAACCATGGCTTCAAGTGCCACATCCAATCCCCTCTTGAGCACCTCCAGTGATGGTAACTCCACCACCTCCCTGGGCAGCACATTCCAATGGCTAACAACTCTTTTTGGGAAGAACTTTCTCCTCCCCTCCAGCCTAAACTTCCCCTGGCACAGCTTGAGACTGTGTCCTCTTGTTCTGGTGCTGCTTGCCTGGCAGAAGAGACCAACCCCCACCTGGTTACAACCTCCCTTCAGGGAGTTGTAGAGAGCAAGAAGGTCTCCCCTGAGCCTCCTCTTCTCCAGGCTAAGCAACTCCAGCTCCCTCAGCCTCTCCTCACAGGGCTGTGCTGCAGTCCCCTTCCCAGCCTCATTGCCCTTCTCTGGACACATTCATGTGTCTCAATGTCCTTCTTAAATTGAGGGGCCCAGTACTGGACATCTAATCAACTAACCAGGTAGCTGCTCATCTAATTAGTCATATAGCTGCTCATCTAATCAAGTAGTCACATACATCATTACCTGAAACAATTACCCATGTAGCTGCTCATCTAAGTGACTAACCAAAAAGGTGCCTCATAGGGTGCTACAGATTTTATGTGACACTAAGTTATGCTCCAGCTCTCTGATAAAGACTGAGCCACTCACCTGCAATTAGATAAACTCCAATTTCTAACAGGAATAAGTTTGATTTCTCATTGAAGTGCTGTAAATACAAAGCTGGGGAGGGGTCTGGAGCACAGCCCTGTGAGGAGAGGCTGAGGGAGCTGGGGTTACTTAGCCTGGAGAAGAGGAGGCTCAGGGGAGACCTTCTTGCTGTTTACAACTGCCTGAAGGGAGGTTGTAGCCAGGTGGGGGTTGGTCTCTTCTCCCAGGCAAGCAGCACCAGAACAAGAGGACACAGTCTCAAGCTGTGCCAGGGGAGGTTTAGGCTGGATGTTAGGAAGAAATTCTTCATAGAAAGAGAGATTGGCCATTGGAATGTGCTGCCTGGGGAGGTGGTGGAGTCACCAGCACTGGAGGTGTTTAAGAAGAGCCTGGATGAGGCCCTTGGTTCCATGGTTTAGTTGATCAGATGGTGTTGGGTGATGGGTTGGACTCGATCTCAAAGGTCTTTTCCAACCTGGTTAATTCTATCCTATCCTATCCTATCCTATCCTATCCTATCCTATCCTATCCTATCCTATCCTACTCTATTCTATTCTATTCTATTCTATTCTATTCTGAAATTCTCCCTCCCATAAAGAAATCACTGTTACCAAAATGTAGCCTTCCAAATCCAAATCACCATGAGGACGTTGTTGATAGTTTGTAAATGAGGAGCAGAACACAGCCTCCCTCTAAATGTTTCAAAACAAACCCAGCCTCCTGGAAGCCTTCCCTTCTATTAATCATGCTATATAATGGGCTGAGTCCAGACGTGATATTTATTTGACTCCAGAGGGAAGATCTCCATAACTCAACTGCATCTTTGCCACTCATGAATTATCAAGTCTTGCCTTGCTTGTGGGATAAATATATCTCCGTTATGTATGCTCTCTTTTCCTCCCAGTCTCTCTTTCTCTCTCTCTATTTTTTTTTTGCTGTCAATTTTTATTTATATGCATATACCTGCAAGGCTCGCAGTGGAGATTGTTACTTTGCAAGAAGCTGAGGCAAATCAATTTGGTCCTGCAGACAGAATTGATGGTCTCGCTGCAGCGCTCTCCGGGCCGGGCGCAGGAGATGCCTCCACAGACTTCCCCGGCACTGCTCGCCTGAGCCACGTGGCAAAGGCGTGAGGGGGTCCGGCGTCCGACCGAGCCGACAGGCAGCGCTGGGGTCCTGCTGGCGGCTTGCAGCACCAGCATCATGACATGTATTTGATGTCACTTCGATGCAGATTCTGACACGGGCCAATTTATGGCCCAATTTATGTCTTGACTCTCGTAGCAAGGCCAAGCAAGCTATAAAATGTAATAAGAATTTCTTCAATCAATGTCCAGAGGAAAAACAAATCACTTGGTTACTGACAGATTATTGCATCAACACTCTGGTAAAGTCCTCACAAGTGTGTGACATGCCCCTAAGCTCCAGCAAACATGTGGAATAAAAGGCCTGGCATGACAACATCCCATCCCTGAAATGGGAGCTCCTCAACTTTACAGCCCTTGCCAGGTCAGTCTTTCATCCTTGCAGCTTGCCAGTTTGTCAAGAAGAAAAGCCTTCTTTGTTTCTGCCTCCCCTTCTCGTCACAGCTTCCACCTTTCCAACCTATCAAGACTTCTTTGACTCTGTCTTGCACACAGCAGGTAGCCATCTAACAAGTGTCAGCATAAAATGCCCTAATGAGGTTGTGGTCAGATGCTGATATCACAGCCTGGCCAGAGAGCCTGTTATGTGCTTGAGTCTCTTCACTTTCAGGTGGTCTCAAGCTAGACAGAAAGAATTGTTTTGATTAGAAAAGCCCCCTAATATCACCGAGTCCAACTCTCAGCCCAACACCCCCACGGCCATTAAACCATGTCCCAAAACACCATGGCCACAGCTCTCTGGAACACCTCCAGGGATGGGGACTCCACCACTCCCCTGGGAAGCCTATTGCAATCCCTGACCATTCTTGCAGCAAAGACATTTTCCCTAATCTCCAACCTAACCCTCCCCTGACATAATTTCAGGCCATTTCCTCTCCTATCACCTGAGACTAAGGAGAAGAGACCAAACCCCACCTCACTGCAAGCTTCTTGCAGAAAGTAAAGAAGTCTCCCTCTGCCTCCTCTTCTCCAGACTAAACAGTCCCAGTACCCCTGTCTCAGCCAGCTGTTAGAAGACATTGCCTGTGGCAAGCAGGCATGCACAGCACATATTTTTAATTGAATATGGGTTATGGGATGCTGTGTTTTTTTCAGAAGCACAGTTACTGCCTCTCTAATGTAGAACATATGGTCCTGCCCTGTGGACAGCATAAAGCAGGCAGGAGAAAATGTGCATATGATCTACACTCTATACCTTCATTCCAGCAGTCCTCTGATTTTGTACATGTGAGTATGAGTAGGTTTTGTTTCCTGTATTGAATCAGAACAGCTGGCAGGAGACTTATCTTAGCTGGGAAGGTCTTTGCCCTGGTAATTTCAGGAAAGTTGCTGTGTAGATTGGGCTGACTCCTTAGGTGGCTATGAAAAGGAAAGGTGAAGGAGGAGTAGCCCACACCTGAACATTTCTCTGCACACATTAAAAGCATTGCACCCTGAAGCACCCCAAGCATACCAGAGGTACTTACACAGCAAAACAAATGGGCTCTGACCTCAGGAAAGGTTTTGTGTATGCTATCCTGTCCCACTTCAGAACCACGGTGGGGAATGAGCTGGGGCTCCTCCTTAGCCAGCAGAGGAGTTCATAGAATCATAGAATCAATAAGGTTGGAAAAGAGCTCAGAGATCATCAAGTCCAACCTGTCACCCAGCACCTCATGACTAACTAAACCATGGCTCCAAGTCCCACATCCAATCCCCTCTTGACCACCTCCAGGGTCAGGGACTCTACCACCTCCCTGGCACATCCCAATGGCAAATTACTCTTTCTGGGAAGAACTTTCTCCTCACCTCCAGCCTAAACTTGCAAGAGCTGGAAGACTCCAAACAGCTTCTGCTGCCACTTTGGTCCTGGTAGCCAGAGAGCAAAGTGGTTTGCAGAGCTCTTAGGCTCAGATAGAAATTCTGCCAAATCTTGCTCTCAGCACTCCCTAGAGGAGTTGTGTTGATTGCACATAGTTTGAGCATCTCATACTATGACCTCCTTAGTTTTGGTCATTGAGGTTTTCTCTGCTATTTCCTGGGTCCTACTACAACCAAAATATCTCTGGCTATAATTTAAGGTATATATTCCTTCTATTACATAGAATACATAGAATAAACCAGGTTGGAAGAGACCTTCAAGATCATCGCGTCCAACCCATCAACCAATCCAACACCACCCAAACAACTAACCCACAGCACCAAGCACCCCATCAAGTCTTCTCCTGAACACCTCCAGTGATGGCGACTCCACCACCTCCCCAGGCAGCCCATTCCAATGGGCAATCACTCTCTCTGTATAGAACTTCTTCCTTACATCCAGCCTAAACCTCCCCTGGCGCAGCCTGAGACTGTGTCCTCTTGTTCTGGTACTGGCCGTCTGGGAGAAGAGACCAATATCCGTCTGTCTACAACCTCCCTTCAGGTAGTTGTAGAGAGTAATAAGGTCACCCCTCAGTCTCCTCTTCTCCAGGCTAAGCAACCCCAGCTCCCTCAGCCTCTCCTCGTGTTAGCATCTCTTTGGTCTCAAAGTCAGCTCCTGCTGCTGCTTGTTACTTTTTCCTCCTTTCCTGCTGCTTTTTTAACTAACTTTCTTGCTCTGCTCTCTCTCACCTGAGGGATGTTTTAGGGTGTCAGGGACTGATAGGAGTGGGGAGAATGGAACAAAACTAGAAACGGGTAGATTCAGATTGGATGTTGGGAAGAAGTTGTTCCCCATGAGGGTGGTGAGAGCCTGGCACAGGTTGCCCAGGGAGGTGGTGGAAGCCTCATCCCTGGAGGTGTTTGCAGCCAGGCTGGATGTGGCTGTGAGCAACCTGCTGTAGTGTGAGGTGTCCCTGCACATGGCAGGGGGGTTGGAACTGGCTGAGCCTTGAGGCCCCTTCCAACCCTGACAGTTCTATGATTCTGTGAATGTCAGTACAGCACCTCCCAGTAGTGAAGCAAAGAAAGTATGCAGTGTCTGTCAAACCTGGGTCAGCCTCTCTCTACTGCTGATATAGAATAGAATAGAATAGAATAGAATAGAATAGAATAGAATAGAATAGAATAGAATAGAATAGAATAGAATAGGATGGAATAGGATGGAATGGAATGGAATGGAATGGAATGGAATGGAATGGAATGGAATGGAATGGAATGGAATGGAATGGAATGGAATTAACCAGATTGGAAAAGACCTTTGAGATCACTGAGTCCAACCTTACACCCAACACCATCTGATCAACTAAACCATGGCACCAAGTGCCTCATCCAGCCTCTTCCTAAACACCTCCAGGGATGGTGACTCCACCACCTCCCTGGGCAGCACATTCCAATGGCCAATCTCTCTTTCTATGAAGGACTCCCAAAGAACAGAACTGAAAGTGAGGAATTCTGTTTTAGCAGAGATTGTTGCTGTGTTTGTTGTTTTGGCTTTCTTTTGGGTTTTGGTTTTGCTTTTTAACTTTGTTTCTCTGTGTGGTTTGCTGCTGTTTCCTTTTTGCTTGTTTGTTTTGGTTGCTTGGGGTTTTGTTTGTTTGTTTGTTGGTTTTGTTTCTCTTGGAAGAATTATCCTGTTCCCGGCTCTTGTGTTTTAAAGCACCGGCATGTGGGTTTAAGTTGGAAGGAAAAAAAGGCAAGGGCTGTGAAAAGAGCCTGTCACTGTGCCAGGGTATGTCACAGCATATTTTTGTCACTGTACAAATAATTAAAGACCAAAAGTGGGCAGTTTTGCATACTACAGCAAATCTTACTGCACTCGTGGCTAAAACCCCACCACAGCATGTGCAGATCAGTTCAGTCTTACACCTGGTGGCATTGCAGGCACTGGTGTGGGCAAGGGTGCACAAAAAGCTCAGGCTCCAAAGTCTTCTCTGTTCTCTTCACTGCAGTTTCTGGTATTATTATGCTGCAGGTGGTTCTAGAAATCACCCCTAAAATGCTGTGCTCTGTCTGTGTTAGCAATGCCTGTTGTAAAGTGGCCAGCAGAAGCAGGGAAGTCATTCTGCCCTGTGCTCAGCACTGCTTAGGCCACACCTTGAGTCCTGTGTCCAGTTCTGGGGTCCTCAGTTTAGGAAAGATATTGAGTTGCTGGAAGGTGTCAGAGAAGGGCAACAAAGCTGGGGAGGGGTCTGGAGCACAGCCCTGTGAGGAGAGGCTGAGGGAGCTGGGGTTGCTTAGCCTGCAGAAGAGGAGGCTCAGGGGAGACCTTCTTGCTCTCTCCAACTCCCTGAAGGGAGGTTGGACTTGATGATCTCAAAGGTCTTTTCCGACCTGCTTAATTCTATTCTATTCTATTCTACCCATAGTGTAGGGGAGCCCTTGATAGCTGGGGACAGGGTGTCAAGGGGAGAGTGATGAGACTGGTGGGGCAGCTGGAGGGAAAGTTGTATGAGGAAAGTCCATACACAAATCTTCAGAATACCAAGGGCATCCTACAATTCCATAAAGGTTCAAGAAAATCCATGTTAGGCAAGGACTGGAGGAAGCATTTTCCGTGTGCCAACAGCTTGTAAGTCACAAGCTGCTCAGAGCTGGACAAGCAGCCTAACCCTGTCTCCTTAGTACGAGAATCTCAGAATCATAGAGGCGTGAAGAAAGGCTACAACTCTACAACTACCTAAAAGGAAATAGTAGTCAGGTGGGGGTCAGGCTCTTTTCCCAGGCAACTTGTGACAGGACAAGAGGGCATGGCCTGAAGCTATGCCTAGGGAGGTTTGGGTTGGATATTAGGAAGCTGTTCCTCACAGCAAGGCTGATTAGGCACTGGGATGGACTGCCCAGAGAATCGATAAGGTTGGAAAAGACCTCAGAGATCATTAAGTCCAACCTATCATCCAACACCATCTAATCAACTAAACCATGGCACCAAGTGCCACATCCAATCCCTTTTTGAACACCTCCAGGGATGGGGACTCCACCACCTCCCTGGGCAGCACATTCCAATGGCCAATCTCTCTTGGTGGGAAGAACTTTCTCCTCACCTCCAGCCTAAACTTTCCCTGGTGCAGCTTGAGACTGTGTCCTCTTGTTCTGGTGCTGCTTGCCTGGGAGAAGAGTCCAGCCTCCACTTGGCTATAGCCTCCCTTCAGGTAGTTGTAGAGAGCAGTAAAGTCTCCCCTGAGCCTCCTCTTCTCCAGGCCAAACACTTCCATCAGAGAGGTAAAGCAGAAGCTTGCTGAGTCTGCACAAACTACTGCTGCCCTGTGCTGCAAAACATCCAACCTGTGCTTCCGCTCAGAGCCTGTTGTTCCATGCCTGATGGCCAGTAAGGGGGTGGCTAACAGGAAGCTTGGCCCTCCTGTCACCCAGAGGTGTTTTTTCCTGCACCAAGAAGCCTCTTGGCTTCAAAAACCAGAACCACAGGATTGTGCCAGTGAGAAAATCACAGCGTGAGCTGACACTGTGGGAAGCTCTCTGCCCCCTGGGATCACAGACTAGAATCAGGGAATCACAGAATTATTTTGGTTGGAAAAGACCTCCAAGATCTTTGAGTCCAACCATCAACCTAACACTACCATGGCCATTAAACCATGGCCCCAAGTGCCACGGCCACAGGTTTCTTCAACACCTTGAAGGACAGTGACTCCACCACCTCCCCAGGCAGCCTGTTCCAATGCCTCACAACTTCTGCAGGAAAGAAAAGCATTTCCAAATATCCAACCTAAACCTCTCCTTCAGAGTTTGAGGCCATTAGATGAGAACTTTTCCTGAGAGAAGGCATGACACCATCAAGCAGCATAAATATGTCAGTATAGAACCGTGCAGTGCATGGTTGTTTGTTGGTGAGCTGGATGAGGAGGTTGAGAGCAACCTCAGTAACTTTGCAGATGACACCAAGTTAGGTGGGAGTGTTGATCTACTGGAGGATAGGAAGGCTCTGCAGGGACCTGGCCAGGCTAGATTGATGGCCAATAGCCAATTGCATGGGCTTCAACAAGGCCTGTGTCTGGGGCACAAAACCCCAGGAACTCTCCTGGCTTGGGGCAGAGTGGCTGCAAACTGCCCAGCAGAGAAGGACCTGGGGGTGCTGGTTGGCTGCAGCTGAAGATGAGGCTGGGGGTGGCCAGAAAGGCCACCAGCATTCTGCCCTGGATCAGCAACAGTGTGGCAAACAGGAGCAGGGCAGAGATTATCCTCCTCTCTTTAGCATGGTGAGGCCATGACTTGAGTACTGGGTTCAGTTTGGGGTCCCTCACTCCAAGAAGGACATTGAGGTGCTGGAGCAGGTCCAGAGAAGGGCAATGAAGCTGGGGAAGGGTCTGGAGAACAGGGCTGGGGAGGAGCAGCTGAGGGAACTGGGGGTGTTTAGTGTGGAGAAGAGAAGGCTGAGGGGAGACCTCATTGCTCTCTACAGCTCCCTGAAAAGAGGCTGGAGCCAGGTGGGGGTTGGACTCTTCTCCCTAGTAGTGAGTGAGAGGATGAGAGGAAATGGCCTCAAGTTGCACCAGAGTGGGTTTGAATTGGACATTAGGAAAAACTTCTGTACTTCTCTGGAGATATTCAAGAGCTGCCTGGATGCATTCCTGTGTGACCTGCTCTAGGTGCTCCTGCTCTGGCAGGGGGGTTGGACTGGATGACCTCTCAAGGTCCCTTCCAGCCCCTAACATTGTGTGATTCTGTGAATTCATCCCAGGATGTTGCTGTGCTAGCTGGACAACAGAGAGCTTTGCCAATACGTGTGTGCCAACTGCTCTTGATATTTCTGGGGTTATCTTGGCATGTGTCTCTGAGATTTTGATTCCTTTTGTTGTGTGCTGAGCTGGACTCTGTGCTTTGCTCGTGCCATAGGTGAAAACACAGCGAAAGCAAATCAAGATATTCCCCTCAGAGCTGCTGGTATGCTAAGCACATCTGCTCAAGAAACCAAAAGGGGTCCCAGCTCCACGTGCAGCTGTGACTGCTTGTGCATGTCCCCCTGACTGTGTCCATGCTCTTCCTTTTCATGTGCACAATAGCAAAATTAATCATGATGCTGACAGGGAATTTATGAGGTTTCATTGTTGGACTTGAGGCAGTCTGAGGGAATCCACATCCTCAGGACCACTGCTTCAGGCTCTCTACTAATTCAGGAAGATACTTCAGGTTTTCAGGATTGTGTGGAGTCCCCAAAGGTGTTCCCCTTTTACCTAGGGAAGAGATTTTGGAGTGAATGACTGCATGATGCAAAGGCAAGAAATAAATCAGCACATGGAAGAAAAGAAGGTTATCAGGAGCAACCAGCATGGATTCGCCAAGGGGAAATCATGTTTGACTATTCTGATAGCCTTCTATGATATCCTAGACTAGAATAGGATTAGAATAAAATAGAATAGAATGGAATAGAATAGAAAGAATGGAATGGAATGGAATGGAATGGAATGGAATAGAATAGAACAGAATAGAATAGAATAGAATAGAATAGAATAGAATAGAATAGAATAGAATAGAATAGAATAGAATAGAATAGAATAGAATTAACCAGGTTGGAAAAGACCCCCGAGATCATCAAGTCCAACCTATCACCCAACACCATCTGATCAGCTAAACCATGGCACCAAATGCCTCAGCCAGTCTCTTCCTAAATATCTCCAGTGATGGTGACTCCACCACCTCCTGTGACTGCAAGAGAGCAATGGATGTTTTCTACTTTGGCTATGAAGGCTTTTGACACTGTCTCCCATAACACCCTTGTAGACTAGCTGAAGAAGTGTGGGTTAGAAGAGTGGACAGTGAGATGGATAGAGACCTGGCTGAACAACAGGGCTCAGAGGGTTGTGACCAACATCACTTGGAGACATGTGAGTAGAAGGGGGACAGGCTCTTTTCAGTGGTTCCAGTGACAGGACAAGGGGCAGTGGACACAAATGGGGACACAAGAGGTTCCACCTCAACATTCAGAAAATCTTAGAATCACAGAATCAGTAAGGTTGGAAGAGACCTCAAAGATCATCAAGTCTAACCTGTCACCCAACACCTCATGACTACTAAACCATGGGATGGGGCCTCAACCACCTCTCTTGGCAACCTGTTCCAGTGTTCCACCACCCTCATGGTGCAGAACTTGTTCCTAATGTCCAATCTAAACGGTCAAGGCTATCCCTCCTCAAACTCCCATCGCTGGGGCCAGCAAGCCAATGTCAGGAACACTCAGCAGGGAAACAAGGGGCAGGTTCTGCGTGAACCTTTTTGACATCTACAGGACAAAGCTACCCCGGGAACAGAAAAACTGGTGAGTGAATTGTGAAGATTATAAAGTGGCATCAAACCCCAGAGTATTATCAGTAGTGAAGTCTCTGCAGTGGTGTGAGGATTGCTTCATTCAGTTTTCTTCAGAGAACTTCCATTCCTTCATGCACCAGATCAAGGGAGGTTCTCCTCCCCCTATTCTCTGCCCTGGTGAGACCTCACCTGGAATACTGCATCCAGTTCCAGGCTCCCCAGTTCAGGAGGGACAGGGATCTGCTGGAGAGAGTCCAAGGGAGGGCTACAAGGATGCTGAAGGGACTGCAGCACTGCCTGGGGGGGAGTGGCTGAGAGCCCTGGGGCTGCTTAGTCTGGAAAGGAGAAGACTGAGAGGGGATTTAATAAATGTTTCTAAATATTTGAGGGCTGGGGGTCAGGAGGGAGGGCACAGCCTCTGCTCAGTTGCACCCTGGGATAGGACAAGGGGCAATGGATATAAACTCTAGCACAGGAGGTCCCACCTCAACATGAGGAGGAACTCCTTCACTGTGAGGGTCACAGAGCACTGGAAGAGGCTACCCAGAGAGGTTGTGGAGTCTCTTTCTCTGGAGATTTTCAATCTCTATCTGGATGTGTTCCTGTGTAACCTGTGCTGGATTCTGTGGTCCTGCTCTGGCAGGGGGGTTGGACTGGAAGATCTCCAGAGGTCCCTTCCAACCTCTAACATCCTGTGATCTGTGATCCTGACCTTCCTCCATCAATGCAAGAACTATTTTTCACAGAAGAGCTTGAAAAAAACAAGCATCACTTGTGGCCATTAATTTTATGAATGATTTGTTGGAAACTGCATTAAATGGGCAACATCAGCACACAAATGAGCTTTGAAATGTTCTTATTCCAAGCCTGTGCAGATGGGCAGTTTGCTGTGTAATCAGTTTTCACAGCCACCCATTCAGGCAGGGTCACTTGGCTCATAACCATGCTCGTGTTCTGCAGCTTTGTATTTCACAACATCTCAGAGATGTTTAGCCTGGAGAAGAGGAGGCTGAGGGGGAAACCTCATTGTGCTCTACAACTACCTGAAAGGTGGCTGAAGTGAGGTGGGAGTTGGTCTCATCTCCATAGGATGATAGGAAATGGTCTCAGGTTGCACCAGGGGAGGTTTAGGTTAGACATCCATAAAAATATCTTTCCTTCAAGAGTAGTCAGGAATTAGCACAGGCTGCCCAGGGAGGTGGTGGAGTCCCCATCCCTGGAGGTGTTCAAGAAACCTGTGGCCATGGCACTTGGGGCCATGGTTTAGTGGCCATGGTGGTGTTGGGTTGATGGCTGGACTGGATGATCTCAGAGGGCTTTTCCAACTCAGACAGTTCCATGATTCTGTATACAAGGGCAGTGACCAAAAAGAAGTAACTCATAAAATACAGCAAGACTATGTCCATAGGGACTTTGAAAGGGCATTTTGCAGGATCAGAGGATGTTAGGGGTTGGAAGGGACTTCTGGAGATCTTCAAGTCCAACCCCTCTGCCAGAGCAGGACCATAGAATCTAGCACAGGTTGCACAGCAAAGCATCCAGATGAGTCTTGAAAGCCTCTAAAGAAGGAGACTGTACAACCTCTCTGGGCAGCCTGTTCCAGTGCTCTGGGACCCTCACAGTGAAGAAGTTCTTCCTCAACACATTTCAAGAAATAAAGTACTCTGGGAGTGTTTGTTGACAGAGCCCAAGTGGAGCTGGCTGGGAAGCAGCATGTGACTGCTATTTTAGCTTCTCCATGAAAGCTATGTGTGTGCTGGAACCCAAGTAAATTACAGCAGCAACAGTTCTGTATGCAAGTAAAAATCTGTCTCATATCAAAGTAGGAGAGTGGAGTGGCAACTCCCTAGGACTATGCCACCTGGGGACCTGGGGGTGCTGATTGACAGCTGCCTAAACATGAGCCAGCAGTGTGCCCAGGTGGCCAAGAAGGCCAAGGGCATCCTGGCCTGCATCAGGAAGAGTGTGGCCAGCAGGAGCAGGGAAGTAGTTGTGCCCCCTATACTCTGCATTGGGTAGGCCACACCTTCAGTACTGTGTCCAGTTCTGGGCCCCTCAGTTTAAGAAGGACATCGAGACACTTGAAGGTGTCCAGAGAAGAGCAACAAGGCTGGGGAGGGGTCTGGAGCACAGCCCTGTGAGGAGAGGCTGAGGGAGCTGGGGTTGCTTAGCCTGCAGAAGAGGAGGCTCAGGGGGGACCTCATTGCTGTCTACAACTCCCTGAAGGGAGGTTGTAGCCAGGAGGGAGTTGGTCTCTTCTCTCAAGCAACCAGCACCAGAACAAGAGGACACAGTCTCAAGCTGTGTCAGGGGAAGTTTAGGCTTGAGGTGAGGAGAAAGTTCTTCACTGAGAGAGTTGCTAGCCATTGGAATGTGCTGCCCAGGGAGGTGGTGGAATCCCCATCCCTGGAGGTGTTCAAGAGGGGATTGGACGTGGCACTTGGTGCCATGGTCTAGTCATGAGGTCTGTGGTGAGAGGTTGATGATCTTTGAGGTCTCTTCCAACCTTGGTGATACTGAGACACTGTGATACCCAAAGCACCTTCTGGTCTTTCCAGCATGGAAGATGCTGCACAGGAGGACACACAGAGATTAAACCACCAAAGTGATACAGAGATCAGAATATCAAACATATGGGCAAATATCAGAGGAACTGGATTTATACAGAGATCACTCACTGGGGACGTTGCCATTATGCAGCAGTGAGTTTAATGAAGGGAGGGAATTCTTCACATCAGTACAAGGAGGTAGAACAAGAAGCAGCAGCCTCGAACAAAGGAAGAAAAAGTTTAGGTTAACTACTAGGATTTTTTTTTAATCTCTTAAGACAGACAAGCTGGGGATGAAAAGAGACTGCTCATAGAGAGCCCTTCTATGGCAAGGTCACAACATTAATAGATGAAGGCTGAGCAACTGCCATCATCGACCTGGACCTGAGCAAAGCCTTTGCCACTGTCCTGCACCACATCCTGGGCTCCAAGCTGGTGCAGGATGGGTTCCATGGATGGAGCATTCAGTGGGTACAGAACTGGCTTGATGGCTGCACCCAAAGGGTGGCTGTCCATGGGTCCATGTCCAAGTGGAGGCCAGTGACAAGTGGAGTCCCTCAGGGATCAGGACTGGAACCAGGCTTGTTTAACATCTTTGTTGGTGCCGTGGACAGTGGCATTGAATGCACTCTCAGGAGGTTTGCTGATGACATCAAGCTGTGTGGTGCAGCAGGCAGGCTGGAGAGAAGGGATCCATACAGAGGGACCTGGACAGGCTGCAGAGGTGAGCCCATGGCAACCTCAAGAGGTTCAACAAGACCAAGGGCAAGGTCCTGCAGCTGGGTCAGGGCAATCCCAGGCACTGATATAGGCTGGGCAGGGACTGGCTGGAGAGCAGCCCTGAAGAAAAGGCCTTAGGGATGCAGGTGGAGGAGAAGCTCAACAGGAGCCAGCAGTGAGCACTTGCAGCCCAGAGAGCCAAGCAGAGCCTGGGCTGCAGCAAGAGAAGTGTGGCCAGCAGGGCCAGGGAGGTGTTTCTACCCTTCTGCTCCACTCTGCTGAGACCACAGCTGGAGCTCTGGGGCCAGTTCTGTAGCCTCTTTTACAGGAATGATCTGGAGGTGCTGGAAGATGTCCAGAGAAAGGCCACGAGGATGATCAGAGGGCTGGAGTTCCTCTGCTGTAAGGACAGACTAAGAGAGTTGTGACTATTCAATCTGGAGAGGAGAAGGCTCCGAGGAGACCTAACTGTGACCTTCCAGTATCTGAAGGGAGCTACAGGAAAGCTGGGGAGGGACTTTGGAGGGTGTCAGGGAGTGATAGGACTGGGAGGATGGAGCCAAACTAGAAATGGGTAGATTGAGATTGGATGTTAGGAAGAAGTTCTTCCCCACGAGGGTGGTGAGACACTAGCACAGGTTGCCCAGGTTGATGCTGGAAGTGTAAATAAACTCAAGATAAGGTGCAGATGCTTTCCTACTGCTGTGCACCCTTTTACTTCCCCTAGACACAAATTCTGAAGGACCTTACATTTATTTGTTGATTTGTGTCTTTAGTGTGTCTTTGCTTATCAAAGGAATTTCCATTCAGCTTTCACAAATCTGGTTAAACAGAACTCAAATGGCTGAAGAAACAAAACCTCTGCTGTTTTAGAAACATCTAGAAAGTATAAACCACCATCAGATTAAGAGCTGATACCTCCAAGACAAAAGCTCAGCTGTGCTTTATTGGTAGTGCTCAATTTGCCCTACACATTCCTAACCTGTTAGGCTGTAAAACACTGGACCAAAGTGGGGTGTTGCTGTGTGTCTTGATTGGCATAGAATCACAAGAATGATTCTGGTTGGAAGGGACCTACAAGACCATCTAATTCCAACCCTCCTGTCCTGGGCAGGGACACCTCCTACTGCACCAGCTTGCTCGTGCCCTCATCCAACCTGTCCTTCAACCCTTCCAGGCTTGGAGCCTCCACAACTTCTCTCAGCAACCTCTTCCAGTTCCTCACCACCCTCAAGGGAAAGGATTACTTCCTGATGTCTCATCTAAATCTAGCTTCTTCCAGTTTGAAGCCATCACCCCTCGTTCTGTCACTCCATGCCTTTTTAAGAAGTCCCTCCCAAGCTCTCCTGCAGCCCCTTTCAAATACTGGAAGGCTACTCTAAGGCTCCCTGGAGCCTTCTCTTCTCCAGGCTGAACAACCCCAACTCTTTCAGTCTGTCTGCACAGCAGAGCTGCTTCAGCCTCTGAATCATCTTCATGGGCTCCTCTGGATCTGCTCTAACAGTTCCATGTCCTCCTTGTTTTGCATGCCCAAGGTGGAGTGTCAGCAGAGTGGATCAGAGGGCCAGAATCCCCTCCCTCCACTTGCTGCCCAATGGCTGGGGATGCAGCCCAGGACACAGCTGTCCTGGGAACTGAATTGCTTGTATTTATGTTTTTGGAGGAAGGGAGGAGGATCAAGGCAGCTTCCACTTAAGGAGTGAAAAAATTATTCTCTCCTGGTTCCTATTTCCTCTCCTCTCCTCTCCTCTCCGAACCTCTCCTCTCCTCTCTGAACCTCTCTGAACCTCTCCGAACCTCTCCGAACCTCTCCTCTCCTCTCCTCCGAACCTCTCCTCTCCCTTCTCCTCTACTCTCCCTTCTCCTCTACTCTCCCTTCTCCTTCCCTTTCCATTTTAGCTGCTGTTGTTGTTTTAATGGCAGCCTTTTTGAAGCCACTCTCAGAGATTCAACAGATAAAGAAACAAACCCAGACACAGAGCTCAGCAGGCAGGGCAGTGCAGGTGGGGAACTGAAAGACACAGGATAATACAATTTATCACAGGGATTTAAGCAGGAGGAGAAGGTATCTCCGTGCCAAGTGTGATTTGACTCATGTGGACACATACACATGTATGAGTGCACACACAGACGTGAGCCTCTGCATGTGGGCAGGAGAGGAATTTCTTCTGTGCCTTGTGCTGGAGGTATTCACTGGAAATGATGTATGAAACGAAATCCCCACGCTCGTGGCACGCGGGGAATATCAGGCAGAGCTCCACAAGCACTGCAGAGCTGGGCTTTGCTATTGGCAGACCAAATGCAGCCAGAAGAGCAAAGCAACCTGAAAGCCTCTGGGGAAAACAAATATTTTCTATGATTATTATTTTTCTAAAGTTACACAATAACATCCCCACCCTTTTAATATCATTTCTCCCATTTCCTCTCCCTCTGGCATTCCCCTGGGCAGCCAGCTACATTAGCTGGAGCCTTTGAGAGATAAGAGCCCTCCCCACATAGATTTCCCCTTAAAAGCCCTTCACACTGTGTTAAAATTACATTTTGAATAACACTTTCTAGCCTTTTTTTATTAATTTTTTAAGGTGTTTTTACCATCTGAGAGTCTCTTCGTGGCAACAGGAGTGGGTGGCCGCATGGGGACCCGAGGGCTGTGCTCTCTCCTCCTCCCCAGCTGCAATCACCATGCATTTAAAGTTGCCTCTCTGAGAATCCAGCATGAATTAAAACGTCTCCCAGCTGTACCAGGAGTTTTAATGGAAATCCCTTATAAAAGGGACCCTCACTCCAAGAAGGACAATGTGTCCAGAGAAGGGCAACAGCGCTGGGGAAGGGTCTGGAGGGCAGGGCTGGGGAGGAGCAGCTGAGGGAACTGGGGCTGTCTAGTCCTGAGAAAAAGAGGCTGAGGGGAGACCTCATTGCTCTTTATAGCTCCCTGAAAGGAGGTTGAGTGAAGAAGGGTTTGGGGTCTTCTCTCCAGTATGAGGTGATAGAAGGAGAGGGAATGGCCTGAAATTGTGCCAGGGGAGGGATAGGTTGGAGATGAGGAAAAATGTCTTTGCTGCAAGAGTGGCCAGGGATTGGCACAGGCTGCTTGGGGCGGGGGGGTGGAGTCACCATCCCCGGTGGTGCTCAAGAAATGTGTGGGCATGGTGCTTTGGGACATGGTTTAATGGCCATGGTGGTGTTGCACTGATGTTTGGACTCAGTGATCATTGAAGTCTCTTCCAACCAAAACAATTCTATGATTCTATGATTCTGTGGTGGGTTAACGCCTGTTCTGAAAACAAGGCAGAGAGCTTGTGAGTGCTTTGCCCTCCCTGCAGGGCGTTTTCCCCCTGGGAAACTGAGCCTGTTCCACTCCCCCCTCCCTGCCCAGCTAGGTTATAAAAGGCAGGACATTGCAGCCATTAGCTCTCCTTTTGGCTCCTGCCTCTCCTGGATGAGAGCTACTGCAGCTTCCTTCCCGCTCTTCTGCCGCGTGGTCGGGCCTGATCCTTCTCCCTGCTGCCTCTCTCTGCCTCTTCAGAGGGAGAGATTGGTTTTGTATTCTTGTTTTTCTTTCCCCTCCCACCCACCCTTGTTCCTTGCCCTTGTGAACCTTACTTGTTATTGTTATATATATATACACAATATATATATTGGTTTATATATATATGTATATATATGTATGTGTATATATATGTGTGTGTGTGTGTGTGTGTGTGTGTGTGTATAGATATAAAAGAAAACTCTTTACCTCTCTACTTCCAAGCTGAATCCAAGTTATTGCTTGGTGGATCTGCTCCTTCGCTTTCCTATTTTTCCCCCCTCTCTTTTGGGAGGGAGGAGCAGGGGAGAGATTCTCAGCCTTGCCCCCATCTGAGCTCTTAACTCCCCGTTAAGGCTCAAACCACTACAGATTCCAAGGAGTATCTTCCTCAGTCCTTCCCACCAGCTGCTCCTGAGCCATGAGAAAGCCTCCAAGGGAAAGAGCAGCTATGGCCATCTCCTCCTCTGGGGCGGTGAGGTTTGCCTCCACCCACTGCTGGTGCTCCACCACCCTTTAGCGCTCCTAGCCTGGTCTGTTGACGGTGAGATCATTTCAGCTGGGCTATAGATTGCTGAAGAAGGACGTTTATTTATAATAGGCAGTGCAGGAAATTAGGCCATTGTACTTCTGCACAGGGGAAAGATTCATAAAAAGTCACACAGAATTATTCTTCTATAAGTGACAATGACATCGTTGTAAGGAGGAAGCAGAACTTTATTTGTCTTACTTAAAATGATATATGGAGCACTTGTCTGTTTATTCCACTGCAAACAGCTTCTGCAAAAACAGCAGCAACTCCCTGGGGGGGTTCTGCTGATAGTTATAAGTTACTTGAGCAAAACCTCTCAAGTGAGCTACTGCCTTACAGGTAGCCATTATTCTAGATTCAAAGGGCTTTTTGGTGGTGGTGGTGGCTGCTTGTTTGTTGGCTTTTGTTTTGTTTTGCTTTAAATTATGTGCTGTGGGCTGCTGCTTTTTCAAGTATAAATTGTGTGGCAACGTGGCCACTTTTCAAGTGGGTAAATATCTGTGCCCGAATCAAAGGAGAAATGCAGTCAATAGAGTGGCTTCATAATCAAATCTGGCTCAGGTTAAAGCAAAGTTAGCTTGATGGATTCAGCTGAAACCTGGTAAATAGCAGCCTGCATAATTAAGCTGCTCTACCTTGGTGGGAGTCTCCCTGGAAGCTTATGGGCATCTCAGAGGCACAAGAGTGACAATCAGCAGCTAAGCCGAGGAAATGAAGAGGCAATCTCGCCCACCCAGACGTCATTCCTTACCCCCCATTACCATGGGCTCACTCTCAGAAGGCTTAGCAGAATTTGTCTACGACTCTTTGATGGGACCACAACATCTTCCTCTAATTTAAGAGTGGATTCTGGGTCTGGGGAAAAAAAAATATGAAGGGGGAAAAAAAAAAATCAATCAAATAACAAATATTATTCAAGGGGCAAAAATCAGCTTGGCGCTGCTCTCTCTTTCCCATTCGTGCCAGCTTATGAGCCTGCTGTCTGTGAAGTCTCAGCCTTCAGCAGCACATTGGGAGGGGGTTAGCAGACAGATGACAGGAAGGAAAAAAAAAAATAGAAAAGCAGGATACAAACAAGCCTTGGAGTCCTCATAAACAGTTTGCCTCTCCTCACGAGGCTGGAGCACCTCTCCTATGTGAACAGACTGAAAGAGTTGGGGCTGTTCAGTCTGGAGAATAGAAGGCTCTGAGGTGACCTAATTGTGGCCTCCCAGTATCTGAAGGGGGCTCCAAGAAGGCTGGGGAGGGACTGCTCAGGATCTCAGGGAGTGATAGGACTAGGGGGAATGGAATGAAGCTGGAGGTGGGGAGATTCAGGCTGGACATGAGGAGGAAGTTCTTCCCCATGAGAGTGGTGAGGCCATGGAATGGGTTGTCCAGGGAGGTGGTTGAGACCCCATCCCTGGAGGTGTTTAAGCCCAGGCTGGATGAGGCTCTGGCCAGGCTGATCTAGTGTGAGGTGTCCCTGTCCATGGCAGGGAGGTTGGTACTAGATGATCCTTGTGGTCCCTTCCAACCCTGACTGATTCTATGATTCTATGATGCCATGATTCTGTGGTTGGGGAAGGAGTAATGAACTCTCTTGATGAGGCCAAAAGGCACGGGAATTTGCAGCGAGGCTGACATGGATTCGCACCATGTTCCTCTTATTAATTAATTGCAATCATCAAACTATTTTTCTGACTAACTGAGCTTTCCAGAGTGTATTGCATTGGACTGAGCTGGAGTTCATTCTCCTCACAGCATCTTTCTAGTAGTTGATAACACAGCAGTGTTTTGGCTACTGTTGAATAAGTCTCCAGGCTGTGGCCTTTCAACATTTCCCTGACCCAAGAGCACACTGAGGGGTGAGCAAGATCTTGGGAGGGGACATGGCTGAGCCAGCTGACCAAGACTGGCCAAAGAGGTATTCCATACCATATGACTTCAGCTCAGATGTAAGAAGTGGAAGAAGGAAGTGGGGGTTGGTCTCTTCTCCCAGGCAAGCAGCATCAGAACAAGAGGACACAGTCCCAAGCTGCACCAGGAGAGCTTTAGGTTGGATGTTAGGAAGAAGTTCTTCATAGAAAGAGAGATTGGCCATTGGAATGTGCTGCCCAGGGAGGTGGTGGAGTCACCATCACTGGAGGTGTTTAGGAAGGGACTGGATGGGGTGCTTGGTGCTATGGTTTAGTTGATAAGATGGTGTTGGGTGATAGGTTGGACCTGATGATCTCTGGTCTTTTCCAACCTGGTTAATTCTATTCTATTCCATTCCATTCCATTCCAAACATACAAACCCCCAGAACCCAACAACCAACCAATCAACCCTGAATTGTTTCCCAGGGAATGAATACAACATTTCTCATTTACTTTGAGAAGTCCTCATCCTTTCTTGACAGTTTTTAGTTCTTTGATGACCCAGGGAAAGTCTTTCACTAGGACAAAGCTTCTTTCCCCCCAACCCCTCCCCGCAAAAAATGGTGATAATAATTACCTGCTTCACAGCAGTGCAGTAAGGCTTAGTTAATTAGTGTTTTCCAAGTGCTTTGAGATCCTAGGATGGAAGATGCAATAGAAATGCAAAGTATTATTATTATTCAGAGTTAACAACCAAATTTCAACCATTTGCACTTATCCATCTTAACAGCATGTACTCAAGGGAAGAAAACACATAACTTGTCAGCAGACAGTCCTCTTAATGTGGGTTATAAAACCACCTTCTTGATTACCATCTGGAGTAACATTCACAAGTGAGGGATAGCAGATGTGAGCGCATGGAGAGATGCATCCCACTTTCCCAAGCCATTGGACACATCCCTGTTGCCATACTGTATCCATCCATGCCTCTGACTCTAGCCAGCTCTTGATGCTTAAGGGCAAGCAAGAGCCACTCTTGCCTTTCCCTCCATCTCTTCAGGGGGAAAAAACCAACAACCCAAGCAAACTCCCCCTTCCTCCTTCCACTTCCCCCCTTCATAATAACAACTCAGCAGCCAACTGTGCAAAGCTCTACAGTGGATGAAAATGTCTTCCTGACCCCTGTGTGCAATTAGTTTCCTCCCAGGAGCATGAGATTTGATTATTTTTGCTGTTATCTTCGCTTGTACAGCCACAAGTGTTATTATCTCTTCTCCCTTTTGCAGATAGGTTGTTTTGTTGTGGTTTTTTTTCCCCTTGAAGATTAGCCTGAACCTTCCTGAGCCCTTGCCAGGAGGTGCCCTGTGGTGCCCAGGGAGGTGTGCTGCTGCCTCTCAGAGAGGGGAGCAGCATCAGCCTGTGCTTGGCTTTCATGTTGCTTCTGGCCCCTTGGGTGTCTCCAGAGGCCTGCAGAGCCAAGGTGAAGATTCCTACAAGGACATGGAGGTGGTAGAGCCCTGTGAACGACCTGCAGAAGAGAAATTTAGTGTGGTTTAATGAGAAGAAGTGGGTGGTGTGACTTAATTCAGTTCTGTTCAGAACCTGCTGCCATCGTGCCCCTATTCACAGGGTGAGCAGACAGGCGCCTGAGAAGATCTGCTCTGCAACACTCACCTGTGGAAAGCCAGTGCTGAGCACACACGGTTCAGTGGAACATTTAAGTACGTGGTCCTGGTGCCATTGTATTTACACACCTTGGGTGGAAATAAATTGCAAGCAGTGCTGCCCTCAGGGCAGGAACCTCAGCCCTTTCAAGCCCCACACTAAAGGGTCCACCCTGAAAAGCAGTTTGGTGGGAATCAAGCATGCAGAGCTGCCAAGGACAGCATTGGGCTGCCTTGTCAGAAGGGTTTCTGCAATGTTGACCCAAAGCTCAGGGTCTGGCACAGCAAATCCTGAGGGTGCTGTGTCCCAGATGCCATCTGCTTTGTGGCTGCTCTGTCAGCCTCACTGTGTTTTATGGGCAGGTGGGGGCCAATAAAACACCTCACACCTTCAGCAGGAGCCCTTCTGCTGACACTGGTGGGCTTTGGATCAGGCCCCCCATGGTCTTCAGAGAGACTTCAGAGATGGAAGTGCTGGAAAAGTTAACCAAGTGCCTATGAAATGCTGTGAGAAATGCACTGAAAAATGATTATTAAATCATTAAATCACTTCCTTGTCTGACTTCTAAATTGCATTAAAGAGAAAAAGATTTACAGGCAAAAGAGAACAACATTAAAGTCAAAGAACCATTGAGTCATAGAATTGTTTAGGTTGGAAAAGGCCTCTAAGATCATCCAGTCCAACCATCAACCCAACACCACCATGGCCATTAAACCATGTCCCCAAGTGCCATGGCCACATTTCTTGAACACCTCCAGGGATGGGGACTCCACCACCTCCCTGGGCAGCCTCTGCCAAGCCCTGACCACTCTTGCAGGAAAGAAATTTTTCCTAATCTCCAACCTAAGCCTCCCCTGGCACAATTCCAGGCCATTTCCTCTCCTTCTATCACCTGAGACTAGGGAGAACAGCCCAACCCCCACCCCACTGCAGCCTCCTCTCAGGAAGCTGTAGAGAGCAATGAGGTCTCCATCAGCCTCCTCTTCTCCACACTAACCAACCCCAGTTCCCTCAGCTGCTTTTCACCAGCCCTGTTCTCCAGACCCTTCCCCAGCTTTGTTGCCTTTCTCTGGACACACTCCAGCAGCTTAGTATCATAGAATCATAGAATGGTCTGGGCCAGAAGGGACCTCCAGAAGTCATCCAGTCCAATCTCCCCTCAGTCAGCAGGGACTAGACCAGGCTGCCCAGGGCCTCGTAGAGCCTCACCTTGAATATCTCCAGGGAAGGAGCCTCAACCACCTTCCTGGGCAACCTGTTCCAGTCTTCCACCACCCTCATAGTAGAGAACTTGTTCCTAACATCCAATCTAAATCTGCTCTGCTCCAGTTTAAAGCCATTGCCCCTTGTCCTGTCACTGCAGGCCTTTGCAAACAGTCTCTCTCCATCCTTCTTGATCAGGTGCACGCAACCCTCCAGGTCCCCAGGACACCGCTCAGGGTAGGACATCTAAACAAGCTGGTGATTCTGCTTTGTGGCAAAGGCCTTGAAGAGCAGGAGAAAAGCCCTTTTTGGCCCAACAGGTCTCTGCACTGCCACGTGGCTGTTTGGGTGGTGATCTGGGGTTCAACGGAGCACGGTGCATCTATCACTGCCATAGTTAATCCTGTCATTAGAAGACCTAAGCAGCCTTCTCCTGCATTAGCAATGTTTACCTCGTGTTGCTCCAGCATTCATTTTCACTAATATGATACAAAAGTGTAATGATGTGTAAGTGTTTTTTAATGTTAAGTAAGTGAAAACAGGTGGGTAATTTACCACTGGCTCTGCACAGATTGGAGCTGGCATTTTGTA
Source organism: Dryobates pubescens (assembly GCF_014839835.1). Classification (NCBI taxonomy): domain Eukaryota; kingdom Metazoa; phylum Chordata; class Aves; order Piciformes; family Picidae; genus Dryobates; species Dryobates pubescens. The sequence continues at coordinate 11,334,451 of NC_071614.1, read as the reverse complement.
GGGGAGATGTTGGGCTCTTTCTTCAGTGCTTCTCACATAGCATTCTTTTTAGTTCCCAGTGTCTGCTGCTCCTGGTTATAGTTTATGCCACCAAGTCAAAGCCATAAGTGCCACCATTATTTTGGAGCCAGCAGAATGAAATGTTTGTTCAGAAAGCTTTCAGCTATCCACAGGATCATAGAAGCACAGAATGCCTTGGGTTGGAAGGGACCTCTAGAGGTCATCTTGTCCAACCTCCCTGCAGTAAGCAAGGACATCCCCAACTAAATTACGTTGCCCACAGCCCCATCAAGCCTGACCTTGAATGTCTCCAGGGATGGGGCCTCCACCACCTCCCTGGACAACCTTTTCCAGTGTTCCACCACCCTCATAGTCAAGAACTTCTTCCTAAGGTCCAATATAAATCTACCCTCCTCTAGTTTAGAAATTCAAGGGATGAGGAGGTTTGATGGAGGTTATTTACTTGCATTTGTGTTAAAGTTAAATGTTGTGCTTGGGTAAGTTTCTTAGGACCTTTCTTTGCTGCAAGAGTGGTCAGGGATTGGAACAGGATGCCCAGGGAGGTGGTGGAGTCACCATGCCTGGAGGTGTTCCCACCATCCCTGGAGGTGTTCCTTGTGCACATGGAACTTTGTGACATGGTTTAATGACCACGGTGGTGTTTGTTTGACTGCTTGACTTGATGATTTTAGAGGTCTTTTCCTACCTGTGGTTCTCCTGGGGCATGATCTCTCTTGGAAGAATGAACCCTAAAATGGTGGAGACAAGATGAATGCTGCCCAGTGGTCCCTGTGTTGTAGGCTGGGAGATATGCAGGCTTCACAGCAAATTGACTGAATAACCTATTTTCAACCCAGAGGATGTTCTTATCCATTCTAGCTACTCATTCCATTTTATTAATCCTGTAGGAGGACCACCAAGAGGCTGAGGGGACTGGAGCATCTCTCTGAGGAAGAGAGGCTGAGAGACCTGGGGCTGCTTAGCCTGCAGAAGAGCAGCTTGAGAAGAGATCTTACAAACACATATAAATATCTAAAGGGTGGAGGCCATGAAGGTGGGGTTGGGCCCTTCTCAGTAACAGGACAAGGGGCAGTAGGTACAAACTAGGACACAGGAGGTTTCACTCTTACTTAAGGAGAAACTTCTTTCCTTCTAGGGTGCTGGATTGTGTGGAGGGTGCTGGGTGCCCAGGGAGATTGTGGAATCTCTGTCTCCGGACAGATTCCAAACCCACCTGGAGACATGTTCCTGTCCAACTTGATGTCAACAAACCTGTGTTAGCAGGGGATTTGGACTAGATGATCTCCAGAGGTAACTTCCAGACCTCATCATGCTGGGATTCTGTGATTCTGTAAATACAGTGATGCCCAGAAACCCAAAGGTGAGATAATACACTGTGAAAGAAAACACTAAAAAGAAAGGTGATCAGAGAGGGGTTTGACCCAGCAAGCAGCCTTTCCACACCTGCACAGTCTCCTGTGAAACAGATGGAAAGGGAACTTCAAATGGCCTTGAGCTGGGTCAGGGGAGGATTAGGTTGGACATCAGAAAATACTTCTTCCTTAAAAAGGTTGTCAAAGACTGGCACAGGCTGCCCAGGGAGGTGGCTGAAAACACTATTTCTGGAGGTGTTTCAGAGAGGCAGAGGTGTGGTGTTGAGGGACATGGTTTAGCACCAGCCTTGGAAGAGTCAGAGAATCACAGAGTCATTGAACTGTCGGGGTTGGAAGGGACCCCAAGGATCAGCCAGTTCCAACCCCCCTGCCATGGCCAGGGACACCTCACATTACAGCAGGTTGCTCACAGCCACATCCAGACTGGCTGCAAAAACCTCCAGGCATGAGGCTTCCACCACCTCCCTGAGCAACCTGTGCCAGTCTCTCACCATCCTCATGGGGAAGAACTTCTTCCTAACATCCAAACTCAATCTACCCATTTCTGGTTTTGCTCTATTCCCCCCAGTCCTATCACTCCCTGACACCCTCAAAAGTCCCTCCCTAGCTTTCTTGTAGCCCCCTTCAGATACTGGAAGGCCACAAGAAGCTCTCATCAGAGCCTTCTCTTCTCCAGACTGAATAGCCCCAACTCTCTTTGTCCATATAGCAGAGCAGCTGCAGCCCCCTGCTCATCCTTTTGGCCCTTCTCTGCACACCTTCCAGCACCTCCAGATCCTTCTTGTAACATGGGCTCCAGAAGTGGACACAGTGCTCCAGGTTGGGATGGTTGAACTCAGTGATCTTAAACCTCTTTTCCAACTAAAATATTCTATGTTTGTGTGGCTCAGGAAGCAGGAAGCAGCCAGTGGACTTTGCAGGGTCACACAGGTCAGGCCCCACAGGGAGACCTCATGATCCCTCATCCGCTCCGCTCCACCACGCAGCTTGTCCTAACCAGGATCAGGTTTTGTTTCTACTTCAGGAGAGTTTTGACTTCCAAGTTAGAGCTGCAAGATTCTTTCTTTCTTTTTTCTTTTTTTCTTTTATTTTTTTTTTTTTAAATCTTTGTTCCTTTTCTTTCAGAATTCTTCCCTTTGAAACCTTTTGCCTGCTAGTAATTGCTGCTAAAATTTCACAGAACATTTGCAAAAGTGACAGCCTAATGCTAGAAAATGTGAAGCATTTAAAAGGCATTTGTGCAGGATCTTGGTGCTGAAGAGCTTTGCCTGGGAACTTCTGTTGGCTGAAGTTAGCTTGGTAATTTCATTTTTATGTATATCTTTTGTTTTTTTTTTCCCAGAGCTTTAAATTTGAGTGCACTCCACTTCCATGCATTTCCTTGCTATATTTGGCATGACTGGAGGAAAAATTGCGTATCAGAGATGCTGTTTTAAGGCACCAGACAGGGGTTTCAAAGACTTCAGAAACGATGTGGCAAGTATTTGCTGGAAATGAAGACATTTCCAGTGATAACTCTGTGAAAATAAAAAAGAAAAAAGCAAGAAAGCAAGAAGGGTAAAAAGAGAGAAAGAAAGAAAGAGAGAAAGAAAGAGAGAAGGAAGTAGAAAGGAGAGAAAGAGGGACCTCGACAGGCTGGACAGATGGGCAGAGTCCAACGGCATGAGATTGAACACATCCAAGTGCCGGGTTCTGCACATTGGCCACAGCAACCCCAGGCAGAGCTACAGGCTGGGGTCAGAGTGGCTGAGAGCAGCCAGGTAGAGAGGGACCTGGGGTTGCTGGTCGATGGTAGGCTGAACATGAGCCTGCAGTGTGCCCAGGCAGCCAAGAGGGCCAATGGCATCCTGGCCTGCATCAGGAACAGTGTGGCCAGCAGGAGCAGGGAGGTCATTCTGCCCCTGTACACTGCACTGGTTAGGCTACACCTTGAGTACTGTGTCCAGTTCTGGGCCCCGCAGTTTAGGAAGGAGGTTGACTTGCTGGAACGAGTCCAGAGAAGAGCAACAAAGTTGGTGAGGGGTTTGGAACATAAGCCCTATGAGGAGAGGCTGAGGGAGCTCGGGCTGCTTAGCCTGGAGAAGAGGAGGCTCAGGGGTGACCTTATTACTCTCTACAACTACCTGAAGAGAGGTTGTAGACAGGCTGGGGCTGGTCTCTTCTCCCAGGCAGCCAGCACCAGAACAAGAGGACACAGTCTCAGGCTGTGCCAGGGAGGTTGTATGTTAGGAAGAAGTTCTACACAGAGAGAGTGATTGCCCATTGGAATGGGCTGCCTGGGGAGGTGGTGGAGTTGCCATCATTAAAGGTGTTCAGGAGGAGACTTGATGGGGTGCTTGGTGCCATGGTTTAGTTGTTTAGGTGGGTTGGATTGGTTGAGGGGTTGGATGTGATGATTTGAAGGTCTCTTCCAACCTGGTGGTGGTGTATTCTATGTAAAGAAAAAGAGGAAGAAAGAGGGAGAGAATGAAAGGATGGATGGGAAGGAAGAAAGAAGGAGAGGAAGGAAGAAAGAGAGGAAGAAAGAGGGAGAGAAAGAAAGAAAGAAAGAAAGAAAGAAAGAAAGAAAGAAAGAAAGAAAGAAAGAAAGAAAGAAAGAAAGAAAGAAAGAAAGAAAGAAAAGAAAGAAAGAAAGAAAGAGAAAGAAAGAAAGAAAGAAAGAAAGAAAGAAAGAAAGAAAGAAAGAAAGAAATGAAAGAAAGAAAAAGAAAGAAAAAGAAAGAAAGAAAGAAAGAAAGGAAAGAAAGAAAGAAAGGAAAGAAAGAAAGAAAAAAAGAAAGAAAGAGGAAAGAAAGAAAGAAATGAAAGAAAGAAAAAGAAAAAGAAAGAAAGAAAGAAAGAAAGAAAGAAAGAAAGAAAGAAAGAAAGAAAGAAAGAAAAAGAAAAAGAAAGAAAGAAAGAAAGAAAGAAAGAAAGAAAAAGAAAGAAAGAAAGGAAGAAGGAAAAGAGAGAGAAAGAAAGAAAGTACTGGTAGCTTAAAGCAGTTTCCCACTTTTGCACTAAATCAGGGCACTAATTAGCTCTCAGTGTGGCAGACCCAAGCATGGTGTTTTACAGAGTCCCATTTCCTACTTGAAATAGACCTAGATGTTTCCAGGTGGGCAGCTGCTGCACAGGCGTTAGAGGAGTTCCGCCATAAGGGGCTACCCCTGGCCTTCTCCCGGGAAATCTGTGTGTCCATGGCCAAACTCTCAGTGAGATAGTTCAAGCATCCCTTCTTCTGGGATACTGGGAAAGGATGCAGAGCTCTGGTGGGGGCTGCACGTCCCTGCCAGCCACCAAGCCTGTGTCTACATTGTTTAGTGTGGAGAAGATAAGGCTCAGGGGAGACCTCATTGCTTTCTACAGCTCCCTGTAAGGAGGTTGCAGCGTGGTGGGGGTTGGTCTCTTCTTCCTAGGACAAGGTGATACAAGGAGAGGAAATGGCCTGGAATCACAGAATCACAGAATCACCAAGGTTGGAAGAGACCTCAAAGATCATCAAGTCCAACCTGTCACCACAGATCATCAAGTCCAACCTGTCACCACAGACCTCATGACTAAACCATGGCACCAAGTGTCACATCCAATCCCCTCTTGAACAGCTCCAGGGATGGGGACTCCACCACCTCCCTGGGCCTGAAATTGTGACAAGGGAATTTTAGGTTGGATATTAAGAAAAAATGTCTTTGCTGCAAGAGTGGTCAGGGATTGGAAGAGGCTGCCCTGGGAGGTGGTGGAGTCCCCATCCCTGGAGGTGTTCAATAATCACAGAGTGTTAAGAGCTGGAAGGGACCTCAAAAGCTCATCCAGTCCAGACCCCCTGCCAGAGCAGGATCACCTAGACCATATCACACAGGAATGAATCCAGGTGGGTTTTGGATATCTCCAGAGAGGGAGACTCACAACCTGCCCTGGGCAGCCTGCTCCAGTGTGTGGCCATTGCACTTCGGGCCATGGTTTGGTGGCTATGGTGGTGCTGGGTGGCTGGTTGGACTGGATGATCTTAGAGGGCTTCTCCAACCCAGACAATGCTATGATTATATACCATTAGAGGTGTGGAGGGATGAGGACTGCAATCCCTGCACCCAGCCCAGCTAACAGTTCCATTCCACTCCCAGCCCTCTCCTTCCTTGCCTTCAGGCTGTGAGGTTATGTTTCTTTTCCCCCCCCCCCTCATTCTTTCCCTCTGGGGCTCCGCTTTGCCCCCCCCCCCCCCCCCCCAGTTAGCCACAGACAGTATATAAAACACATTTTACTCAAGTTCTTCCAACAAAAACTTCATTGAAACAACTTTGAAAGTTGTGAAAAAAATAACAGGAAATTCACACTTAGGCCCTTGAGGATGGAACATGACATATGTCTTGCAACACATAGGCACAATGGGGTGCACTATAAAAGTAAATAAGGATCACACCATGGTGCCTAGCTGTTGGAGGACATGCCTTGTGCCATTAAGTTATCATTTCCTTACCTGTTTTCTTGCAGTTGTTGTCCAAACTCCCAGGTACTTTTAATTGTTGACTCTGGTGACTGAGTTAATCTTTTTTCATTTTTTTTTCTTTGTGGTGGGTTGAAATTTCACCCTTCCCCCCCCCCCCCCAACATTCACTCTGCCAGACCAGCTCAGGTGGAAGCAAATGGAAGCTGTATTTACAGGCAAAACGACAATCCACAGTGGAATGCAATGAAGGTGTACAATATTTACAAGTATTTACAATTGATAAACTACAGAAGGATGTCCCTGGTCAAACAGCAGGGGAAGCCACCGGCTTCTCCTCTTCTGCCCCCCACCCCCTGGCAGCAATTGTTTAGAATTATCTTTATTTTCCTTTTTACACCCAACAGTGATCTATTTGCATTTTACTACTTTGCTGGTCAAGACCTGTGAAAAAAATTTAAAGGCATAGCCTAAAACAGCCACATTATTTCTTCTCTTTTTTTCTCTTTCCTTTTTTTTTCTTTCCTTTTTTCTCTTTCCTTTTTTCTGTTTCTGTTTCTTTCTCTTTCTCTTTCTCTTTCTCTTTCTCTTTCTCTTTCTCTTTCTCTTTCTCTTTCTCTTTCTCTTTCTCTTTCTTTCTCTTTCTCCAAACCTTCCCTTCCCTTCCCTTCCCTTCCCTTCCCTTCCCTTCCCTTCCCTTCCCTTCCCTTCCCTTCCCTTCCCTTCCCTTCCCTTCCCTTCCCTTCCCTTCCCTTCCCTTCCCTTCCCTTCCCTTCCCTTCCCTTCCCTTCCCTTCCCTTCCCTTCCCTTCCCTTCCCTTCCCTTCCCTTCCCTTCCCTTCCCTTCCCTTCCCTTCCCTTCCCTTCCCTTCCCTTCCCTTCCCTTCCCTTCCCTTCCCTTCCCTTCCCTTCCCTTCCCTTCCCTTCCCTTCCCTTCCCTTCCCTTCCCTTCCCTTCCCTTCCCTTCCCTTCCCTTCCCTTCCCTTCCCTTCCCTTCCCTCTTTCAATAAAGCAATGTGTTACCTGCAATAAGATTAAAGATGGGGGAGAAAAAAAAAATCAGTGTGAGCATTAACGTTTAATACAGCAAAGAAAGTGAAGATTTGCATTGCAAAGGGATAAGTCAGGCTAAATTTAGGCTTGCTCACACAAAATGAGGCTATACACAAATGTATCTCATTAATTATATATGGCTAGGAGAACTTAAATATAGCCAACATTTCTGTGTGCTGAGTACATGTGCCAAAAATGTTAAGAGCACAGAATATAGAATGAACCAGGCTGGAAAAGACTGTCGATAACATCAAGTCCAACCTATCACCCAACACCATCTAAGCAACTTAGCCTCAGCCAGGCCCTTCCTAAACGCCTCCAGGGATGGTAACTCCACCACCTTCCTGGGCAGCACATTCCAAGGGCCAATCTCTCTTGCTGGGAAGAACTTTCTTCTCACCTCCAGCCTAAACCTCCCCTGGCACAGCTTGAGACTGTGTCCTCTTGTTCTGGTGCTGCTTGACTGGGAGAGGAGACCAACCCCCACCTGGCTACAACCTCTCTTCAGGTAGCTGTAGAGAGCAAGAAGGTCTCCCCTGAGCCTCCTCTTCTGCAGGCTAAGCAACCCCAGCTCCCTCAGCCTCTCCTCACAGGGCTGTGCTCCAGACCCCTCCCCAGCTTTGTGGCCCTTCTCTGGACACCTTCCAGCATCTCAACATCTTTCCTAAACTGAGAAGTCCAGAACTGGACAAAGGACTCAAGGTGTGGCCTAAGCAGTGCTGAGTACAGGGCAGAATGACTTCCCTGCTCCTGCTGGCCACACTGTTCCTGATGCAGGCCAGGATGCCATTGGCCTTCTTGGTCCCCTGGGCACCCTGCTGGCTCATGGTCAGCTGCTGTCAACCAGTCCCCCCATGTCCCTCTCCACCTGGCTACTCTCAGCCACTCTGACCCCAGCCTGTAGCACTGCATGGGGTTCTTGTGGCCAATGTGTAGAACCCTGCACTTGAATGTGTTCAATCTCATGCCCTTGGCCTCTGCCCATCTGTCCAGCCTAGCAAGGTCCCTCTGCAGAGCTCTCCTACCCTGCAGAGCTCTCTTACCCTGCAGAGACCTCCTACCCTAACATGTCAACTCCTGCCCCCAACTTGGTGTCACCTGGAAATTTACTGATGACGGAGTCAATCCCCTCATGTCTTGTATGGTGAATTCAGTCTTGATTTGCATGTGCAGTGTGGGTGTTGGGTTTTGGTTGTTTGGTGTTTTTTTTCCCAATAAAAAGGGGAAGAAAAAAACCCCTCCCTAAAATCTGCACATGCTTTTATTCTCCATTTAAAATATTGGCAAAGCAGAGCTTCCCAGCCCACTATTAATAACTGAGATGCATTGCGTTGGTTTGAAAGCTTCCCTTGTGAGATATTAGCACCTATTTGGATTCCTTCACTTCTCTAAAGTGATCAGCTCTTGGGATTTCCTTCCCTTTGGGGGTTCTGGTGGGTTTTTTAAGGCTAAGGCATTCCTCAGAATAAGATGCAGAACAAGAGGACAGAGTCTCAAGCTGTGCCAGGGGAGGTTTAACCTGGATGTGAGCAAGAAATTCCTCCCAGCAAGAGAGCTTGGCCATTGGAATGTGCTGCCCAGGGAGGTGGTGGAGTCACCATCCCTGGAAGTGTTTAAAAATATACTGGATGAGGCACTCAGTGCCAAGGTTTAGTTGATTAGATGGTGTTGGGTGGTAGCTTGGACCTGATGATCTCTGAGGTCTTTTCCAACCTGGTTAATTCTGTAATCTGTGTTCTGTCAAAACCATTCACAGAATGCCAGGTTGGAGGTGACCCCAAGGATCAGCCTGCTGCAACCCTGCTAGCTAATAGTAGAGTTGAAATGAGCTGGCCCAGCACCCTGCCAAGCTGAGTCTTCACACTGTCCCATGGAGGGGACTCCACTGCTTCCCTTGGAAGATGATTCCAATCTCTTTCTTGGAGTGAGGGCCCTAAACTGAACTGAGCACTCAAGGTGTGGCCTCACCTGTGCTGAGTCCAGGGGGACAATCACTGCCCTGGTCCTGCTGATCACGCTATTGCTGATCCAGGTCAGGGTGCTGTTGGCCTTCTTGACCACATTCTGATTCCTGCTCTCTGCTCATTGTCTGCAATCTGGTGAGAGTCTCTGATCACAAGCTTTCAGCTGCTTGAAAAAATCTGCTCTGCTTTCTGGAAGCTGGTCATTGAAAATGCCTCTCTTTGTGGAGAGCTTCGGGAGAAACCTTCTAACTTCGCTGATGCTTTAGATTGTGTTTGGCCATCAAGCTAAGAAGGTTAAACTATGCACAACCTTTGCCCAGATTACTATTGTGCCCAGATTTAAAACTGAGAAAATGATCACTAACTCATTAAAAAGCTTAATTCTACTCCATCCATGAGAGAGCTGGGACGTAGCATTTCTTCCTGGAGCTCCTTTCTGAGGCTCCCATGCAGGTAATGCAATTTGCTCTGACTTTGGAGCACAGGTGAAAATTTGTTCTTGCCTGTAGCAGCTGGGGGTGAGCTCTGTGCTACCAGGCCAGGATGGAAAGAGTTCACATAGTCTCAGGTAGAGGCTTCAGAGAGGGCTGGGTAGGCAAACTGCAGAAAATTGCTGTGAGGTGAAGAACACAGTTGGACTGGATGATCTTTGAGGTCTCTGCCAGCCTTAACGATTCTCTGATTCTATGAACACTCACCTAGAAAATTCTGTTTAAGACTATCAGAGTGCTGGATAGCTGTAAAGGTCAACCTCTAAAGGAGGAACCTTTCCTTTGGAAAGAAGACCTGATCTCCTAGGGCAAGCCTGTAGTGTTCAGGATGTTGCTGTGACCCAAGTACAGGACCCAGCACTTGGACTTGTTAAACCTTCTACAATTGACCTCAGGCCACAAAGTGGGCCCAGACATCCAGTTCAGATCTAGATGGTGAGACTGACAATATCCAAAGCTGAAGAGAGAAGTCTCCTTTCAGCAATGAACCCCCATTTAATGTGGAAAAACCTGCATGGATTGTGGGAGGAAGACCTTGGAAGAGAAAGCATTCTGTCAGTCTGTATGTCCACTGAGAGGATGCTAGAGATGTGGCTGTGCAATAAGTGATGCTGTTAATAAAGAGAAGGTTTATTCCTGCTGACATGGAATCCATGTGGTACATGAACATGATGCCAGTGACATCCACAAAACACTAGGAAATGTGATTAACAACTAAACTCAACAGCCTGGAAGAAGAGCAAAAGGGAAAAGCTGTAGCATCCACTCTCTAGAATGATCTTGGCATTGTTCTAATGACCTCCCTAATATAGAATCATAGATTATCAAGTCCAGCCTGTCACTCAACACCTCATGACTAAGTAAACCATGGCTCCAAGTGTCACATCCAATCCCCTCTTGAACACCTCCAGGGATGGGGACTCCACCACCTCACTGGGCAGCACATTCCAATGGCTAACAACTCTCTCTGAGAAGAACTTTCTCCTCACCTAGAGCCTAAACCTCAGCTGGCACAGCTTGAGCCTGTGTCCTCTTGTTCTGGTGCTGCTTGCCTGGGAGAAGAGAACAACCCCCACCTGGCTACAACCTCCCTTCAGGTAGCTGTAGAGAGCAAGAAGGTCTCCCCTGAGCCTCCTCTTCTCCAGGCTAAGCAACCCCAGCTCCCTCAGCCTCTCCGCACAGGGCTGTGCTCCAGACCCCTCCCCATCTTTGTTGCCCTTCTCTGGACACCTTCAAGTGTCTCAATGTCCTTCTTAAATTGAGGAGCCCAGAACTGGACACAGGACTCAAGGTGTGGCCTAATCAATGCTGAGTACAGGGCACAATGACCTCCCTGCTCCTGCCGGCTACACTATTCTTGATGCAGGCCAGGATGCCATTGGCCTTCTTGGCCCCCTGGGCACACTGCTGGCTCCTGTTCAGCTGCTGTCAACCAGTCCCCCCTGGTCTCTTTCTACCTGGCTGCTCTCCAGCCACTCTTCATAGAATCATAGAATCAATAGGGTTGGAAAAGTCCTCAAAGATCATCAAGTCCAACCTGTCACCCAACACCTCATGACTAAATCATGACACCAAGCGCCACGTCCAGTCTCCTCTTGAACACCTCCAGGCATGGTGACTCCACCACCTCCCTGGGCAGCCCATTCTATTCCACAGACCTTGGTTATCTGTGATCTTTGGAGTGTCCCTTTCTCCATGGCAAGTTATATCTGTAGGTCTTCTGCTATTCTATCTGTAGTCTGCTGCAAGGTGCTGAAAAACTCTTTTGGCCTGAGTGAAGCCGGTGTTATGCTGATCCTTCTGGGTGAGCTGTCAGCTGCAGGGGTGGATGTCTGCTCTTGGAAAGGGCTGGACAGAATGATATTGGTGATTCCTTCAAGGAACACCCTGTTCAAAGAGTTAATTCTATTCTATTCTATTCTATTCTATTCTATTCTATTCTATTCTATTCTATTCTATTCCTATTCCTATTCCTATTCCTATTCCTATTCCTATTCCTATTCCATTCTAAAGCCAGGTTGGATGAGATCATGAACAACCTGGTCTAGCAGGAGGTGTTCCTGCCCATGGCACAGAGGTTGGAGCTGGATGATCTTTAAGGTCCCTTCCAACCCAAAGGAAATCATCCTTCTGGTTCTATGGTGACTCTATGATCCCCAGCCAGGGAAAGTTTAGGCTGGAGGTGAGGAGAAAGTTCTTCACAGAGAGAGTTGTTAGCCATTGGAATGTGCTGCCCAGGGAGGTGGTGGAGTCCCCATCACAGGAGGTGTTCAAGAGGGGATTGGATATGGCACTTGGAGCCATGGTTTAGTTAGTCATGAGGTGTTGAGTGACAGGTTGGACTTGATGATCTTTGAGGTCTCTTCCAACCTTATTGATTCTACTATTCTATGTTCCTAGCTCCTGGAAAAGAGGTCAGATCCCAAAGAAATATCACCCTCATGGTCAACATTGTGACAGGCAGTGCTCACACCAGGAGGTATCCCTGGCCTATGAACAGCAGGAAAGGGAGAAATAGTCATGCAATGGCTGACTGTGGTGACTCCCAGGTGGGGAAAAAACCAGCAATGCTTGCAGAGTCTGAGGGTGTGGAGCTGCCCAGGGGAGAGAAGACTGTCAGCCAGGGGGGCCCAGAACTGGGCACAGTATTCCAGATGTGGCCTCACCAGGGTAGAGTAGAGGAGAAGGAGAGAGACTCTCTTGACCTACTATCCACAGCCCTCCAGATGTAAGATGCAAGAGAGGAATTTGAGGGAGGCTCCAGAAAATCAGTAGGTGCCCATGTGGATGCAATGTTAACAGGAATTGCTCCACCCCTCTAATTAGGCCTCTTAATCAAAAATCAGCTTCGTGTGCCAAGTGTGAACCTGTCCTGTGGTACTACCCAGCCAGCCACACACCGGACATGCCAAGCCAGGAGCGTTCAAGGGGTGCAGACTTTTTTCTGACTTCCAATACACAAGTTTCCAAACTGTGGCATGCAGCAGAGATAACAGGTTACACTTTATTGGCTCTTATCTCTTTTTTTCAGCTGCTGAATTTCATTAAAAGGCAGCTAAAATACATTAATTACTTCCCTAATATTCCTGTAATTGCTATTGCTTTGCCACGGGGAGGATATACGATAGGAAGTGGAAGAGGAGGTGATCTTCTTAGATGGGAGAATGGGAAGGGAAGTGTTCATCAGTCAGTCCTTCTATTAAGATGTGATCCCAGATGATAAAGATGTTTAAGGACCCCTGCTGCTTCAGCACATCTCAGTGTTTTCATTACTGGAGCTGGAGGATGAACTGCCGAGCTCACAGAGGTGTTGTGCTGCTGCTGAGCTGCTCCCTCCCTTTGCCCAGATTTACATCTTTCTAACTCTGCTGATTTTGGCACAACTGCCCTTGGTTTCAACCAGGATAAAAGAGGGGGACTTTGTCACCCTGCTTTTATGGAAATTGAGGCCCAGAAATACCTGTCAGTGATGCTTTTATGTATTCAGAAGGCAGTGACACAGAATCACAGAATTGTCAGGGTTGGAAGGCACCTCAAGGCTCAGCCAGTCCCAACCCCCCTGCCACGGCCAGGGACACCTCACACTACAGCAGGTTGCTCACAGCCACATCCAGCCTGGCTGCAAAAACCTCCAGGCATGAGGCTTCCACCACCTCCCTGGGCAACCTGTGCCAGTCTCTCACCACCCTCATGGGGAAGAACTTCTTCCTAACATCCAATCTCAATCTCCCCACTTCCTTTTTTTGTTCCATTCCCCCCAGTTCTATCACTCCCTGACACCCTCAAAAGTCCCTCACCAGAATGATAGGGGTTGGAAGGGACCTCTGGAGTCCAAGCCCTCTGCTGAAGCAGGGTCACCACCAGCAGGTTGCACAGACATGATTTTTATGACTCCAGAGATGGAGACTCCACCACCTCCCTGGGCAGCCTGTTCCAGTGCTCTACCACTCTCAAGGTAATGAAGTTCCTCCTCATGTTTAGATGGAACTGCCTGTGTTTAAGTTGGTGCCTGCTACCTCTTGTCCTGTCACTGGGCACCACTGACAAAAGATTGGCTCTATCCTCCTGACACCCACCCTTGAAGTATTGATCAGCATGGATAAGATCCCCCCTCAATATTCTAAGAAGCCCCAGGTCCATCAGTTTTTCTTTTTATTTCTTCTTCCATTGATTCTTGGCCTTTGGGCTAAGATCAAGTGCAGTGTAGACACAAAGCCATGGTGGCACAGGAGACAGCAAACTCCATGTGGCATCAACTGTCAACCTCAAATGCTCTCTCTGTCCTGACTCATTTGTACCTCTCCACTCACTCCAGGAGGAATTGCCTTGCTCCTGACTAGGTGCAGGGCTGGACCATACAGGCACCCAGCAAGGAGCCCAATGTTTGCTGCTCAGCATTAAGGCAGCAGCTCACACTGACCTATCTCCTGGCCTACACAGCCCCAGGGAGTGGTGCAGCTGATCTGTGCAGAGCTACTAGTGGGCTGCAGAATGACAGAATCACTGTGGCTGGAAAAGACCTCTGAGACCATGAGGACCAACCATTCTCTAACTGTACCAGGGCCATTAGTAGACCACATCCTTGAGCACCATATCTAAACAGCTTTGAAGCACCTGCAGGGATGGGGATTCACCCTGGGCAGCCTGTGCCAGTCTCTGAGAACCCTCTCAAGGAAGAAGTTTCTTCTAATCTCCAACCTAAACTTGCCTGGTGCAGCTTGATGTTATTTTCTCTTGCCCCATCAGTTGTGAAATGAGAAGAGTCTGACCCTTCCCAGTTCCAATCTCCTTTCAGGCAGTTGCAGAGAGTGAGAAGATCTCCCCTCATCCTCCTTTTCTTCAGACTAAACAACCCCTGTAGGAAGAAGGAACCTGGTGAGACCCCACCTGGAGTACTGCATCCAGTTCTGGAGCCCCTATTACAAGAGGGAAATGGACATGCTGGAACATGTCCAGAGAAGGGCCACGAGGATGAGCAGAGGGCTGGAGCACCTCTCTTATGAGGAAAGACTGAAGGAGTTCAGTCTGGAGAAGAGAAGGCTCCAAGGTGACCTCGTTGTGGCTTTCCAGTATCTGAAGGGGGCTACAAGAAGGCTGGGGAGGGACTTCTTAGGATCTCAGGGAGTGATAGGACTAGGGGGAATGGAATGAAGCTGGAGATGGGGAGGAAGTTCTTCCCCATGAGAGTGGTGAAGCCCTGGAATGGGTTGTCCAGGGAGGTGGTTGAGGCTCCATCCCTGGAGGTGTTTCAGACCAGGCTGGATGAGGCTCTGGCCAGCCTGATCTAGTGTGAGGTGTCCCTGCCTGTGGCAGGGGGGTTGGAACTAGATGATCCTTGTGGTCCCTTCCAACCCTGAACTGATTCTCTGATTCTAACCTGCACTCCTGAGGTGGATCATTGCAGAACTCATCCTTAGCTTCATAACTTGGAGTCAATCCTGGCTGCACCAGTTCACCACGTTCTGAAGGCTCTCCCATTGCCTCATGAATGATCATTATTCTAATCAAAAGGTGCTTTAGCTATAAAGTTAGGCCAATAAATCTCCCTCTCTCTCTTTTTAAACATTAACTGGGGGAAAAATAAATAAATCCTGCCTATTTGGATTCTGGTTGGATTCAACACAAAGAAAAGCAAATTAGAAGCCTTCTCCCCCTTTTTTTTCCCTACTACATTTATTTCTGATAATGATATTGATTTCTGGTGGTGATGCTGGTTTCAGATGGTGATGAAAATATAGCTGATTATAGCCCTTTTTACTCCCCCCCACCTTTTCTTCCACATCTAAACCATGCAGTGCAGCTTTGTAGGAGCCCTTAATCTGCTCCTCTCACTTCTTCCACCAGCCAGCTGCATCTGTGTGTGCTGAGCTCCCTGGCAAAGGAGCTCTCTCTGTATTTACAACTGTGCTTCACTTACTTTCAAAAGGAGCCATTAAGCAGCACTGTGATATAATAACAAATAATCAGGGCAGGCTTTGGAGGCCTTGGACCTCCAGGGCTTTCCTCTCAACCTGTGTGCAGCTCATGATGTTAAATTGTCTCAGACTTCACCCACTGCCATAACTCTAAGACAAAGCCTAGTTACTCATAAATTAATTTCTAGATAACAGCTATTTGAGCTGTAATATGAGATACCAAACCTGCTCAGCAATGCAGGCAGATCTCAGAACCAGGGCACTGCCTGATTGGAGGCTTTTCTTTCTTTCTATTTCTTTCCATAGCAGTCCTTACAAACACCACACATCCTTCTGGGCACCATATTCTTACTCTCTGTGTACAGAGAACAACAAAGTACTTGGCCCTTGTCTTGTTGGGAAATACTGGGCCAGCTTAGCAAACAATAAACCTAAGGGAAATCATAATGCCAGTCAGTGGGTGCCCAGAGTCATAGCATCACAGAAACACAGAATCATAGAGCCATGGAATCATAGACTTGTTTTGGTTGGAAAAGGCCTTTAAGATCACTGAGTGAACCATTCTCTAGCTCTACCAAGTCTGGTGCTAAATCATGAGGGGATTGGATGTGGCACTTGGTGCCATGGTTTAGTAGTCATGAGGTCTTGGGTGACAGGCTGGACTTGATGATCTTTGAGGTCTTTTCCAACCTTATTGATTCTATGATTCTATGTCCGTCAGCACCACATCTCTTCTCCCAGGCAAGCAGCACCAGAACAAGAGGACACAGTCTCAAGCTGTACCAGGGGAAGTTTAGGCTGGAGGTGAGGAGAAAGTTCTTCCCAGAAAGAGTAATTGGCTGTTGGAATGTGCTGCCCAGGGAGGTGGTGGAGTCATCATCACTGGAGGTGTTCAAAAAAGGCTTGCATGTGGCACTTGAAGCTATGGTTCAGTTAGTCATGAGGTGTTGGGTGACAGGTTGGACTTGATGATCTCTGAGGTCTTTCATTAAATCTATGATTCTATCTCTGCCTCTTTTCAGCACCTCCAGGATGGGGATTCAACCACCTCCCCAGGCAGCCTACTCCTACTTGAAGATGAGAAACCTTTCAGGGAAGAGGTTTCTTCTAATCTCCAAACTAATCCTCCCCCGTGGCTACTTGAGGCCATTTCCTCTCCTCTTGTCCTATCACTTGCTCCTAGGCAGAAGGGACCAACACTCAGTTGGTCCAACCTCCTTTCAAGGAGCTGTAGAGAACAATGAGGTCTTCCCTCATTCTCCTCCAGACTTAACAACCTCAGCTCCTTCAGTTGCTCAATCATTTCCGCTTGTGACCCTTAGCTGCTTCCCAGATATTTCTTTTATGCTGTGGCTTCAGAGAGATCAGGGAGGTGCTCTAAGAATCATAGAATCAGCCAGGTTGGAAAAGACCTCAGAGATTATCAAGTCCAACCTATTAGCTAATACCTAACGCCTCCTGACAACTAGGCCATGGTTCCAAGTGCCAACATTTCCAGGGACGGTGCAGTTCCCATCCAGTGCTGCACAATGTAATTCATTTTCATGTAAACCACCCCAGTGAAAGAGCTGAGAGGCTTCCAAGAGTGAGGAAAGCATCAAAAAAGCATCATCAAAACTAGGAAGCCCAGTTTGTGCTCTCTACTACTAGGGGTTTGGTCTCTTCTCCCAGGCAAGCAGGACCAGAACAAGAGGACACAGTCTCAAGCTGCACCAGGGGAAGTTTAGGCTGGAGGTGAGGAGAATGTTCTTCATAGAGAGAATTGTTAGCCATTGGAATGTGCTGCCCAGGGAGGTGGTGGAGTCACCATCCCTGGAGGTGTTCAAGAGGGGATTGGACGTGACACTTGGTGCCATGGTCTAGTGGTCATGAGGTGTTGGGTGACAAATTGGACTTGAGGATTTTGAGGTCTTTTCCAACCTTGTTGATTCTATGATTCTGTGATACTTCTGGACCAGCAGAGCCCTTTGCATGAGCCATGTGCCACCATTAGGACCTCAGGAACTCCCTGCAATGAGACATAGAAGAAAGATCTGTCCCAGCTGGCATCCCTATGGCATTCCAGACAGCCCAAATGCTGGACAATTCTTTCTGGTGGATGAGTGTCAAGGTTTGGAAAGGAGAGCAGCGACCTCAAAGAAGTTCCCAGGCTGCCACCTGAATCTCCCAACTGAAACCAGGAGACCTTGTGAAGCTTTTTCCTGCCACTCCTTTTAATGTCTAGGTGTGTTCTCATTCATCTCCAAATCAAACAGCACAGGAACATTCTAGAATCTAAGGGGAGGGAAAAAAGGTGTGTGAGAGAGAGATGTTCCTTGGCAAAGTACTATGCACACCTATGGCATGGCATAAATAATGCATTGTGATTATTAATAATGATAAATAATAAATAATGCAGTCAGCTGCAGCACTGGGGACTGTGAGCAGACCTACATTCAGAGAAGCTGAAATCCCAACATAAAAGGACAAAGTTTCAAGCACTGAGCTGCGACATTTTGTGCTCAGTCTCTCCTCACAGGGCTGTGCTCCAGGTTGCTTGGCCTGAAGAAGAGGAGGCTCAGGGGAGACCTTCTTGCTCTCTACAACTCCCTAAAGGGAGGTTGTAGCCAGGTGGGAGTTGGTCTCTTCTCCCAGGCAAGCAGCACCAGAACAAGAGGACACAGTATGAAGCTGTGCCAGGGGAGGTTTAGGCTGGAGGTGAGGAGGAAGTTCTTCCCAGAGAGAGTTGTTAGCCATTGGAATGTGCTGCCCAGGAAGGTGGTGGAGTCCCCATCCCTGGAGGTGTTCAAGAGGGGATTGGATGTGGCATTTGAGCCATGGTTTACTAGTCATGAGGTGTTGGGTGACAGGTTGGACTTGATGATCCTTGAGGTCTTTTCCAACCTTATTGATTCTATGATTCTATGTTATCCCCGGTCCTAATAAGAAGCAGGAGAGCTGACTGACAGCTCATTGAACCAGACACTTCTAGAGGGGAAAATTGAGGAGGTTAATTGCAATATCTCGTACTGCTTTAGTATTTCTGTGAGCCACAGTGTAAATATAACCTCAGCCTAGAATGGGAGCCAATATTTCCCTGACACCTCCCTAAGCAGGCACTCCAGATTTTATGACGCTGAAGAGCCAGAGAATTCAGATCCTATTCCTCTGTATAGCAAAGCAGGGACTTCCAAAGAACAGGGGGAAAAAAAGGAAGGAATTAGATTTGTTGGCTTTAACTATATATATTTTTGGTTAACTTAGCAGTTTCCAAAGTCCCTGCCTTGCCATGAATTCAAATGGGAGCTGAATTCTGAGCTCTGCTGCGCTGCAGACTTGTCAGGCTGGCGATCTGTAAGTCATTTATTTATGATTTCTCCCTGGAAGTGCAGCACCTTTTTGGGTGATTTGAATTTTTTAGGCAATTACATATAGTGGTTAGAATGGCTGTTGTGTTCCACTGCCATTTCCTTTCAAGACACATTGCCTGGGCTTCTGTTTCAGCCCAGCACTTAGGCAGGTGCCCAACTGAAAGCGCAACACCATCACCGCCGAGTCATCTGCTTTAAATTAAGCACTGCGGCTGAAGCAGGACCTTAATTAGGCAAGTAGTGTTTTAAGGACTCCTTTGTCATGAAGCATAACACCCCCCCTGTCATCAGTGGAAATGCTGACTTTGTGCCTGTGTAGCTCTCCCCAGCGATGCTGTTTTGTCAGGGGGGTTGTATCGCTCCATCCCCAACGCCTTGCGCCGCTCGAGGAGAAGAGGAATGAAAAGCAAGACGTGGGGAGGGGAAGGTGGCAATTTAAGGAGCTCTGCATCTGTGTGACATGCATCCTAAAGGAGAAGAAAGGAAAACATCCAGGGAGCTGTGTGCAAGCTCTGCTCAGCCACAAGACCACCCCAAGTGCAGGTAAGAAATGAGAAATTTTGAGGGCCACTGAGCACTGCCTGGCGGCAGCAGATCAGCTGTGGTTTAGCACAGGTGCTCCTGTAATGGGGACACACTGGCAGAATTCCCTGCTCACTGGCCCTCAAGCACCTCTCTCCCCCCTGGCAGTGCTCTGCTATTAGCATGTGGGGGCTGTAATGCAAACCGTGTCATCAGCTGGGCTCTGTCAGCCCCTGCATTATCCCCCTCTTGGGCACTCCTCTCTCCTTGCCTGGGCACTGCTCGCTGCAGCTGGAGCCTACAGGCCTCTTCTGAAGGCACACAGGTGGTTGCATTGGTAACTGCCTGTATGCAGGATCTCTGCAGAGCTAGGAAGTCCTTTTTCTTCCATCTGCAGTGTGTGATCAACTTTTTTTTTTCCCCTACAGACTCCAGGTTAGGACTCCAAGTGAGGAGGCAGTGGATCCATGTTGTGCAGGACAGACACCAGGCACCCATGCTCCAGGCAGATTTCCATACAGGCTGGGAACTCAGGGGGTTGGAGAAGGGAAGCTCAAATTTCTTTCTTTCATGTGGCAAGGACACAGAACCTCTTGGTCTTTGACCCCAGGTCTCCTGATATCCCTTTGCACAGGCATGGGATGGGGGTGGTGTGGGAGTGGAGGGGATAGAGAGAGACGAAAGGAAGGAGGGAGGGAAGGATTGGGAGGAGAGGAGAGGAGAAGGAGAGGAGGAGGAGAGGAAGAAGAGAGGAGGAGGAGAGGGTCAGAGAGGAGAGGGTCGGAGAGGAGAGGAGAAAGTAAGAGAGGAGAAAGGAGAAAGGAAAAGGAAAGAAAAGGAAAATGGAAGCAGATAAGAGATTTTTAAGAGGAATAATAATTGTATTAATCAAACCAGCACCCTCAGGAAAAGCCTACAAGTGACAAGTTACTTCACATCCAACACAGAAGCAGCAAAGTTCAAACTTGAATGCATGTTGGGAACATTCAGCTGCCTTCAATTATGTTACTCAAAAGAAAATGGAGGCTAGCACCCGTGTCACTCATGGGAGTTTCCCAGGGATGAAAGTTTCTTGGTCCTGGTCCAGCCTTGAGGGGAGGTTTAGCACTGTCCCATGGATGGAGGAGCAGCCAGTCAGACACCATATAGAATCACAGAATCATAGAGTTGTTAGGGTTGGAAGGGACCTCAAGGAGCAGCCAGTTCCCTCCCCCCTGGGCAGGGACACCTCACACTACAGCAGGTTGCTCACAGCCACATCCAGCCTGGCTGCAAACACCTCCAGGGACGAGGCTGCCACCACCTCTCTGGACACACTGTGCCAGTCTCTCACCACCCTCATGGGGAAGAACTTCTTCCTAACATCCAATCTGAATCTATTTTTTATCCATCCCCCCCAGTCCTATCATCATCTGACACCCTAAAAAGTCCCTCCCCAGCTTTCTTGTATGCCCTCTGATTCAGGGCTGGCTTGCCAAAACTCAGATAAACCACTCTCATCCCAAACTGAAGATCCTGGAGGCAAGAGAGCAGAGCCAGCCAAGCAAGCTTTGAGGGAGTCAGCTGGGCTTTGACAGCAGCAGCACAGCATGCAGACAGCTCTTGGATAAGATGGACCCTGCCCGGTCCCACTGCCACGTGTGGAGGCCTCCCAGCCCAGTTCCCAGTGGTGCTGGCTCTGCCCTTGCTCCATGCAGCATCACACAGGGTGTCCCTACAAACCCAGCACAGTTTATCTGCCACCTGATTCACTGCTGTGTGTACAGCTGACTGTACTGTAATACCATCTTTAGAAAGCAGGACTTCAGTGCTTTTCCCCCTTTTATAGCATGGGAGTGAGATATTTGTTCCATTTTTCTTAGGCATAGGAGCCTTAGCCTGCTGCAGCCCTACCTATGAATCATAAGGGGGTTTCACCTCTTCTTCCACTCATACACAGCTGCCATATTTCTTTATTCACACCATCTTGCACATCTTTAAGAGGTGCTGTCTATGCTACCCAGCCAACACACATCCCACACAGATGGGAGTCCTAGAGATAATGTGTCTGAGAAAATTCAAGAGCAAGACACTGAAAGGAGAGGTGTTCAAGCAGCCTGTGGACCTGGCACTTAGAGACATGGTTTAGTGTTGACCCTTCAGTGCTGGGTTGATGGCTGGATGGATGAGCTTGGAGGGCTCTTCCAACTGGATGTTTTCTGTGGTTTTTCTGTGAAAGAGGCAACCTCCCTTCCCTTGATTCCTAAGGAGAATAGCAGCAAGTGCAGCAGCATCAAATAAAACCCCAAGCCAAGAGTGGGGGAAAAAAGAAAGGAAAGAATAGAATAGAATAGAATAGAATAGAATAGAATAGAATAGAATAGAATAGAATAGAATAGAATAGAACAGAACAGGTTGGAAGAGACCTTCAAGATCATTGCATCCAACCTATTATCCAACACCACCTAATCAACCAAACCATGCAAGTTTACTTCTAAACACCTCCAGTGATGGTGACTCCACCACCTCCCCAGGCAGCACATTCCAATGGGCAATCACTCTCTCTGTGTAGAATTTCTTCCTAACCCCCAGCTTAAACCTCTCCTAGCACAGCTTGAGACTGTGTCCTCTTGTTCTGGTGCTGCTTGCCTGGCAGAAGAGACCAATCTCTGCCTGTCCACAACCTCCCTTCAGGGAGTTGTAGAGAGCAGTAAGGTCTCCCCTGAGCCTGCTGCTCTCCAGGCTAAGCAGCCCCAGCTCCCACAGCCTCTCCTCATAGGGCTTGAAAAGAAAGTATTAGAAAGAATAGAGTAGAAAGAATAGAATTAACCAGGTTGGAGATTGAGTCCAACCTATCATCCAACACCATGTAATCAACTAAACCATGGCACCAAGCACCCCATCCAGTCTCTTCTTAAACACCTCCAGGGATGGTGACTCCACCACCTCCCTGGGCAACACATCCCAGTGGCTAACAACTCTCTCTGAGAAGAACTTTCTCCTCACCTAGAGCCTAAACCTCCAATCTCTCTTTTTGTGCAGAATGTCTTCCTAACATCCAGCCTGAACCTCCCCTGGCACAACTCGAGACTGTGTCCTCTTGTTCTGGTGCTGGCTGGACATAGAGAAAGGACAAATAGACAGGAGAGAGATGCTTGTGGCACAGAAAATGTTTGGCTAGATAATATTTCTCCTAACACTTCATCATCAGCATATCAGCTAGACACTTTGTTGGTGGGGAGCAGAGAAGGGTAAAATTTATCTTGCCATTTTTTGCTTTACTGGGGAATATGTAACAGTTGGCAGTGTAATACACTTTTTTATTTCCATGAGTTATGGATGTGCATGGCCATCCCTAAAAAATTGAAATAAAAACTGTATTACACCACCAAGCCTCATATATTATATTTATACCATACCAGAGGAGGTGTCTGCAGAGCAACTATAGGTATAAACTTTTATTATATCTATAGTTTCTCATGTTATTAGTAGAGTTGTGAAAATAATAGGATTTACTGAAGGTTGTTATTCCCCCTAGCACCACTGATGTGATATAAACAATGTATTGACCTTTTGGCTCTAGCTGAACCGTTGCAATGGGTTTGTAAATGTGGTCACCTGATGGGAGTAGCCTGAGCTCTCAGCCCCTTCCCTCTAAGGCAATGGGGTGGCAGTGCCTCAGTAAGGCAACATTCAGATCAGCCTCATAATGTACACCCAACTACCAGTGACAGTGCTTCCCTGTTCTCCTCCTCAGTGCATGGGGAGCACTAACCACACTCCAGCCCATTAAATAAATGCAGAGAGGGTGTGAAGGCCCCAGGCTGCAGCAGGCGTGGGCTGGCATAGTGCTCCATCACCAGGCAGAGGTTCTTCCAGCACAGCAACAAAGAGATTTGCCACTGGAGTGGGTGAAAAGCCAGGGACCTTGTTAAACAAGGCCTTTGGAAGAGCTTTCCATAGAATCAGAGAATGGTTTGGGTTGGAAGGGACCCTAAAGATCACCTAGTTCCCCTTGCCATGGGCAGGGAGACCTCCCACCAGCCCTGGCTGCTCAAGGGCTCAGCCAGCCTGGACTTAAACACCTCCAAGGGGCAGCATCCATAGCTTCCCTGGGCAACCTGTTCCAGTGTCTCCCCACCCTCACTGGAAAGAATTTCTTCCTAATCTCCAGTCTCAATCTCCCCTCTTCCAGCTTCACTGCATGCCCTCTCACCCTATCACAACAAGCCAGGTTTTCCAGGGTTTCTCAACAAATGTCTCAGCTTCACCCTAAGGGAAAAGCCTTCCCCTGTGGGAATGCATTGACTGCTCCTTTTTCCCTTAGCCCTACAGTGAACAGCACAAGAGCAGGCAGGGTGATCACCTACTCAGCCTTGTCATGGAGCTCCCATGGAACTTGACACTGCAAGACCAGGTCCAAGGATCCACACTGAAGGAGCCTCTGGGTGCTGAATCAGCCCTGCAGATGGGCATGAAGATATTAGGGAAAAGTGTGGAGGAAGAAAGCTGTCTCAGAGACTCCTTGTAATATAGAATCATAGAATTGTTAGGGTTGGAAGGGACCTCAAGGAACAGCCAGTTCCAAACCCCCCTGCCATGGCCAGGGACACCTCACACTACAGCAGGTTGCTCACAGCCATATCCAGCCTGGCCTTAAAGTCCTCCAGGGATGAGGCTTCTACCACCTCCCTGGGCAAGCTGTTCCAGTTCCTCCTGGGATGCTGCTGGAGCACATCTGCACACATCATGCAGTGCAGCCAAAATTGCAGGGACAGTGCTAAACAAACACCTACTGCACAAGGAGCCAGAGGAACCAAGCATAAGCCTGCATGGAATCATATCCTATGCAATGGAGCTTCCACACCCTGGAGAGCTTTAGAGCTGCAAGCAAAGTTAAAGATGCTCATCCTCGTTTTTAACTATTTTTGGAAGTGTTTGCCTGATTTACTGTATTCTATGATGAGTCCATGGAACTTAGTCCAGAGCTTAGCTTCTGAATTCTTATCACAGTGGAGCAACAATCACAGAATCACAGAATCACAATATTTTAGGTGATAGACTCATAGAATTCTTAGGGTTGGAAGGGACCTCAGGGATCAGCCAGTTCCACCCCCCCTGCCATGGGCAGGGACACCTCACACTACAGCAGGTTGCTCACAGCCACATCCAGCCTGGCTGCAAAATCCTCCAGGCATGAGGCTTCCACCACCTCCCTGGGCAACCTGTGCCAGGCTCTCACCACCCTCATGGGGAAGAACTTCTTCCTCACATCCAACCTGAATCTACCCATTTCTGCTTTTGCTCCATCCCCCCCACCCCAGATGGATGTGCTCCACTGTGCTGCAGACACCACGGAAACACCACCCCCCTCCAGTGCAAGCATCTGATTCTGATAGGTGCTCAAAGGGAAATAAGCATTTGCTTCCTGTTAGATGCACAGAGGGACCTGCCCAAGTTTTCCGTGCTCAGGGGCAGAGGAGAAGCCAGGAGCACCTGTTCACTGATGGGAAATGCCATTAGAAATGGGTCTGGGAGAGCAGTGTGTTTATAGCCTCACACGGCACCATATGGTGCACAGTAGCAGAAGCCTCCAATTGAGATAGATGAGCACATGCAAATCTCAGCTCAGGTCTGATTTAGTTGGTTAGGGGGGGGCTGTTTTTGTTTTTTAGATTAATTTGTTTAGCCATCATTTTATTTGATTTGCTCTCCCTGCCTCTGAGTGCTCAGCCTGACTTGGCTGTCTCTTGCCCCTTGCTTTCTAGAGAAGGATCTGGGTGCACGGAGCTTT
Organism: Dryobates pubescens; assembly: GCF_014839835.1. Taxonomy (NCBI): domain Eukaryota; kingdom Metazoa; phylum Chordata; class Aves; order Piciformes; family Picidae; genus Dryobates; species Dryobates pubescens. Next base: position 11,309,570 of record NC_071614.1, on the reverse strand, counting down.
AATTGTTTGGATAAGCTGATATCCACTGGAAGAAGGGGAGGGGGAAGCGTGGAAGAAAGGCTATGCCTGGGGATGACAGGTTGAGAAGCTGAAGTCAAAAGGACACACAGCTCAGGCCCTTAGGGCTGGGAAAGCAACTCTTAGAAATCTGAGGTCAGGCAGGCCAGAGGCAAAACTGACTTCTTTTTAATCAAAGCTTAATTGTGTAGATTAATACATGAATTTATGCACAGTCATTCAGCTTGCCTTGTTAGCAGAGCTCTAAAGGAAAAATTCTTTACTTTTTAATTATTATTATTATTATTTATCAAGGATGTATCTATCTAAGCCTGTACATGACATTTAGGTGTCCATAGGGCTGACGTAGTCCTTTAGAAATGCAGCAGTTACCTTGCTATTAATGCACATCCAGCTCAGCTCAGAAGGGTCTTCATTTCCTAACCTGCTGGCATTCCCCTGGTGTGGTGGGTTGAAATTTCCCCCCAGCATTAACTTTGCCAGACCAGCTCAGTTGGAAGCAAATGAAAGCTCTGTTTACAGGCAAAACCACAATCTACAATGGAATGCAATGAATGTCTACAAAATATCCAGGAGTTACAATATTTACAGGCATTTACAATTAACAAACAGCACAAGAACCCCCTGGACAAAGACCAAGGGAAGCTACCAGCTTTTTCCATTCCATTGGAATGGGCTGCCCATGGAGGTGATGGAGTCACCATCACTGGAGGTGTTTAGGAAAAGACTGGGTGGGGTGCTTGGTGCCATGGTTTAGTTGATCAGATGGTGCTGGGTGATAGGTTGGACTTGATGATCTCAAAGATCTTTGCCAATCTGGTTAATTCTATTCTATTCTATTCTATTCTATTCTATTCTATTCTATTCTATTCTATTCTATTCTATTCTATTCCTTTTCTACCCCACCTGCCCCCCTGTCCAAAAGGGAGAAGAGAAAGGAGCAGAGAAAGTTGTTGTGAGACTTAACCAAAGCAATGCAGAATAGAATAGAATAGAATAGAATAGAATAGAATAGAATAGAATAGAATAGGAAAAGACCTTTGAGATCATCAAGTCCAACCTGTCACCCAACACCATCTAATCAACTAAACCATGGCACCAAGTGCCTCATCCAATCCCCTCTTAAACACCTTCAGGAATGGTGACTCCACCACTTCCCAGGGCAGCACATTCCCATGGCCAATCTCTTTTTCCATAGAGAACTTCTTCCTAACATCCAGACGAAACCTCCCCTGGCACAACTTGAGACTATGTCCTCTTGTTCTGGTGCTGCTTGCCTGGAAGAAGAGACCAACCCCCAGCTGGCTACAACCTCCCTTCAGGGAGTTGGAGAGAGCAAGAAGGTCTCCCCTGAGCCTCCTCTTCTGCAGGCTAAGCAACCCCAGCTCCCTCAGCCTCTTCTCACAGGGCTGTGTTCCAGACTCCTCCCCAGCTTTGTTGTCCTTTTCTGGACATGTTCAGTTGTCTCAATGTCCTTCCTAAACTGAGGAGCCCAGAACTGGACACAGGTGTGGCCTAACCAGTGCTGAGTACAGGGCAGAATGACTTCCCTGCTCCTGCTGGCCACAGAAGGATTCTATGAGTCTCCCAGCCTATGAATCTATGATTCTATGAGTCTATACTCCTATAATTCTATGATTCTGAGTAGCCTTACATCAATCTTTCCCATCTTTCTTTGCACCCCACCTCAAGACATACCAGATGGAGAATGAAATTGTATCCCCTGCAGGGACCATACCTCTGGGCCAGAGCAGAAGTCTCCAAGGAGAGATGATCCAGAGCTTGTTTGGTGAGCAAACTGCACCTTCCAAAATCCAGGATGCTCAGCCTGCCATCACCCCATACCCCCAGATGCAAAGGCCACTCTTTTGTTAACATGTTAAGGTATCTGCTGGCTCACCAGGAGGTCTGTGTAACGATTGTAGTTCTGCTGATTTATTAAGTGCCAATGGTGTTTTAATATTGTTTGTGTTTCAGAAATAAAGATAGCCACTGCCCTCAGGGCTCACAGTCTGCAAGACAGATACACACAATACACAACTCCCCCTGGATGCTTGGAAGAAAGATTTTTTTTTATTAAGGAGCTATTCTGATTTAATTTGCTTCTTTGATGTGATATTGGAGCAGTGTAGGGTTGAGCTTCAGTCCGCTGAGAGTGCTCCTCTGGTGGGCTGCAGGCACTGGGAGAGGAATGTTGGCATGTGGGTTAAGGAGAGCGTGGCTAGCGGGTTAAGGGAGGTTATCCTCCACCTCTACTCTGGTGAGTCCATGTCTGAAGTATTCTGTCCAGTTCTGGGCTCTCCAGTTGTAGAGGGACAGGGATAATCTAGAGAGTGTCCAGTAGAGGCATCCCTGGGATGGTGGAATGGAATGGAATGGAATGGAATGGAATGGAATGGAATAGAATAGAATAGAATAGAATAGAATAGAATAGAATAGAATAGAATAGAATAGAATAGAATAGAATAGAATTAACCAGGTTGGAAAAGACCTCAGAGATCATCAAGCCCAACCTATCACCCATCTGATCAACTAAACCATGGCACCAAGTGCCTCATCCAGGTTCTTCTTCAACACCTCCAGTGATGGTGACTCCACCACCTGCCTGGGCAGCACATTCCAATGGCCAATCTCTCTTGCTGGGAAGAATTTCTTCCTAACATCCAACCTAAACCTCCCCTGGCACAGCTTGAGACTGTGTCCTCTTGTTCTGGTGCTGGTTGCCTAGGAAAAGAGACCACCCCCCACCTGGCTACAACCAGCCAGCTCCTTGAAAGAGTCCAGCACAGAGTCACAAGGATGATGAAGGGAATGGAACATCTTCCATATGAGGAGAGACTGAGGGAGCTGAGGGCTCTTTAGCTTGGAGAAGAGGAGACTGAAAGGTGACCTCTTCAATGTTTATAGATATGTGCAGGCTGAGTGCCCAGAGGCTGGAGCCAGGCTCTGCTGGGTGATGCCCAATGCCAGCACAAGGGGCACTGGTGGAAGCTGAGGCAGAGGAAGTGCCATGGAAATACGAGGAAAAAAAATTTCTCTGTGAGGGTAACAGAGGTCTGGAAGAGGCTGCCCAGGGGGGTTGTGCAGTCTCCCTCTCTGGAGGTACTCAAAACTCTCCTGGATGCATTCCTGTGTGATCTGGTGTGGGTGATCCTTCTCTGGCAGGGGGCTTGGACTGGCTGAGCTTTGGAGGTCCTGAAACTCTGTGAAATTCTGTGATCCTTCCTAACACCCATCCCTGACATATTTGTGAGCAAGAAGCAAGCAAGGGGGGGAGGGGGGGGGGGGGAAGAAGTCCTTTCATTATTATTATTATTATTATTATTATTATCATTATTATTATTATTATTATTTATCTTATTTTTTCCCCACTTAACCCAGTGCCAAAATCAATGTTGAAAAACCAAGCTGCAAGCTGCTTTCAACCTCAACCTGGGTGTTTCTTTTACTGCTGGAATACCAGCCCTGATGGTTATTACATCACACTAATCTCATTTAAATGCATATTTTATTCTTTCTTTCTTTTTTTCCCTTTTTTTTTGGGGGGGGGGGAGGGGGGGGACTGTACTTGGTTTAATGAATGTGGAATGTGTCACTAGGAAATTGCACCATTAATTTGATAAATAGGACTTGAAGGTATAATTTTTTCCAGCACTGCAGACTAATGAAGCTAAAATACATATATAATAAGAAGTGTAAATAATAAATTATTCTTAGGAGCAAAAGAGAGAGAAAAAAATTAATTAGATCTTACCACAAATTGCATCTCAATGTCACAAGTTTTTTTTGTTGAGGCTTTTTTTCCCACCCCCTCCTTGCTTCACTCCTGACTTTCAAACTTGTTGGATCAAGGCTGTGATGCTGGGAAAGTTTCTCAGGTAATTAGTGTGTGTGCACCAATTTGGGAGCACACCTCAAGCAACAGGTTGGGCTTAGAATCATAGAATCAACAAGGCTGGAAAAGACCTCAGAGATCATCAAGTCCAACCTGTCACCCTACACCTCCTGACGTCTCAAGCTGTGCCAGGGGAAGTTTAGGCTGGAGGTGAGGAGAAAGTTCTTCACTGAGAGAGTCGTTAGCCATTGGAATGTGCTGCCCAGGGAGGTGGTGGAGTCACCATCCCTGGAGGTGTTCAAGAGGGGACTGGATGTGGCACTTGGTGCCGTGGTTTAGTTAGTCAGAATCACAGAATCACCAAGGTTGGAAGAGACCTCAAAGATCATCAAGTCCAACCTCTCACCACAGACCTCATGACTAAACCAAGGCTCCAAGTGCCACGTCCAATCCCCCCTTGAACACTTCCAGGGATGGTGACTCCACCACCTCCCCGGGCAGCACATTCCAACAGCTAACAACTTTCCCTGGGAACAACTTTCTCCTCACCTCCAGCTGAAACTTCCCCTGGCACAGCTTGAGACTGTGTCCTCTTGTTCTGGTGCTGCTTGCCTGGGAGAAGAGACCAACCCCCACCTGGCTACAACCTCCCTTCAGGCAGTTGTAGACAGCAAGAAGGTCTCCCCTGAGCCTCCTCTTCTCCAGGCTGAGCAACCCCAGCTCCCTCAGCCTCTCTTCGTAGGGCTTGTGCTCAAGGCCTGTCCCCAGCCTTGTTGCCCTTCTCTGGACACCTTCCAGCAAGTCAATATCTTTCCTAACCTGAGGAGCCCAGAACTGGACACAGGACTCAAGGTGTGGCCTAACCAGTGCTGAGTACAGGGCACAATGACTTCCCTGCTCCTGCTGGCCACACTGTTCCTGATGCAGGCCAGGATGCCATTGGCCTTCTTGGTCGCCTGGGCACACTGCTGGCTCCTGTTCAGCTGCTATCAACCAGCACCCCCAGGTCCCTCTCTGCCTGGCCGCTCTCAGCCACTCTGCCCCCAGCCTGCAGCACTGCCTGGGGTTGTGACCGAAGTGCAGCACCTGGCACTTGGACTTGTTGAATGTCATCCTGTTCATGATCACTTGATGATCTTTGAGGTCTTTCCCAACCTTATTGATTCTATGATTCTATGAACTACTTATTACCCCTTGAGGGACTATTTTAGTTGGCACCTTCACAGGCAGCTTTCTCCTGCTCCCTGCTGTCGCACCTGAGTTTTAATAACATTTAGAGGGGTTCCTGTTATTGGTTGATTTAAAATCCAGGCATTTTATTTGCTCTTTAAGGCTCGAGGGAATGTTTTTGGTTGAAGGTTTCTGGCGCTGATGAGAGAGCAAAATTCGGCCACCCCGCCTGCGAATCTCCTGCTGAAGCCACGCTGCCTCCATGGCTTGCTTGCTGCTGCTGCTGCTGCTGCTGTTGGAATCAAGGGGAGGTGGGGTTTTTTTTTCTGCCACCAACTTCAATAGCAGAAGAAAACTACTGCACAAAGCACACCACTCTTCACCAGTAATGGAAATGTCACAGCGGTGCCATTCAGGAAGGAAACCAAGTGGAGGGAAATTAAAGAGGAAACTCCAGTCTGGTGCAGTTTAGTTGCTGATAGCTCATCTCGCTCAGCCTACTGCACCCTCAGCCAGTTACACAGTGCTGCCTGGTTTAGCATTCTCTGCCTCTGTGTCATTTCTTATCGAATCCACAAAGGAAGGTTTTATCTCACTCCCCTGGAAAAGAAAGCACCTTAGAGATTGAAGAGATCAGGTGGCATTTCACCTCCAGTTTTCTTCATTCCCAGCTGGGGGGCTTTGAATGCTCTGCACAGCCAACTATTCTCTGACTATTCTATAGCTAGATGAAGGACCACTGGACAAAATGTCATCTTTAACCTTATTTTCTATTCCTACTCTGTGGTTTAACAACTAACATTGTTACTTCCCCTTGCTTGATTTGCAGCCCAAAGTCTGCTGCGTTATCAGTTCTGTTACCAGACAATGCATTAAAGCCTTACTGAGGGGTAAACATAATGAACTTCTTTATACATTCTAAATGAACCTACCTCCTGCTTCTTCAGGTGGAGGAAGGCATTGACAGAGAAGGCTGCTGAAGAGTCTCACAGCTCTTTTTCCCCCTGGAAGTAGATGGAGGGAGAGATAAGTGCCCTGGTGAGACCTCACCTGGAATATTGCGTCCAGGTCTGGGGTCCCTAGTGCAGGAGGGACAGGGATCTGCTGGAGAGAGTCCAAGGGAGGGCTACAAAGATGATGAAGGGACTGGAGCACTGCCCTGTAAGGAGAGGCTGAGAGCCCTAGGGCTGTTTAGTCTGGAGAAGAGAAGACCCAGAGGGGATTTAATTAATATTTCTAAATATCTGAGGGGTGGGGGTCAGGAGGGAGGGGACAGGCTCTGCTCACTTGCTCCCTGGGATAGGACAAGGGGCAATGGATAGAAACTCCAGCACAGGAGAATAGAATAGAATAGAATAGAATAGAATAGAATAGAATAGAATAGAATAGAATAGAATAGAATAGAATAGAATAGAATTAACCAGGTTGGAAAAGACCTTTGAGATCATCTCAAGTCCAACCTATCAGGAGGTTCCACCTCAGCACAAGGAGGAACTTCCATACTGTAAGGGTCACTGAGCACTGGCACAGGCTGCCCAGAGGGGTTATGGAGTCTCCTTCTCTGGAGACTTTCAAGCCCCATCTGGATGCATTCCTGTGTGACCTGAGCTGGATTGTATGGTCCTGCTCTGGCAGGGGGGTTGGACTGGATGGTCTCTGGAGGTCTCTTCCAACCCCTCACATTCTCTGATCCTGTGATCTTCGAAAGAAGGTGGGGGGAAAAATCACCAAAGTTAGATCACCCTGAAAGGGTCTGTGAGATTTCCTTTCTTAATGGCAAAGTTTTCCAGCAATAAATCACAATTCAGCCCATGCCATTAGTTTGGGGGGCATTACATCCCCTCATTAAAGTGCATAAACAATTATATTTATTGAAGGTAATGTACTGTGCAGTGCATTATAACGACATTCATTAACATATGTAATCATCATCTGAATGGGCTTGACTACAATGTAAACTGATAATGGCATGATTACCCACTGGGTTATTAACTTTTCAGTCCTAAGATAATAAAAGGTAATACAACCCACCCCCCCCCCCAAAAAACCACACAAACCAAAAAAAGAACCCCCCAAAAAAGGGGGGTTGGGGGGAAGAGCCCTTCACATGTGATTTATATCTTTCACCACAGAGCTATGAGCACAGGTAGCCATCATTGGGGAGCCTGACTCTTTATTGCACATTGTATTTGACAGAATAATAAATGTGGCTGAATGGTTCTTGGGTGGGTGCCTGGGGAACACACACACAGACACACACACACACAAAGTCCCGTGAATAAGGCAGGCACGACTCCAAACTGCAAGACCCAGCAAAGGCAATGATTTTGTCTGTCTCACTGGATCACAGGCTCACAAGATGACAGAGATTAGAAAGGACCCAAAGAGATCATCCAGTCCAACCCCCCTGCCAGAGCAGGACCATAGAATCCAGCACAGGTCACACAGGAACACATCCAGATGGGCCTTGAAAGTCTCCAGAGAAGGAGACTCCACAGCCTCTCTGTGCAGCCTCTTCCAGTGCTCTGTGACCCTTACAGTAAAGAAGTTCCTCCTGTGTTGAGGTGGAACCTCCTGTGCTGCAGCTTACATCCATTGCTCCTTGTCCTATCTCAGAAAGCAAGTGAGCAGAGCCTGTCCCCTCCCTCCTGACACCCAGCTCTCAGATACTTGTAAACATTGATTAAATCCCCTCTAAGTCTTCTCTTCTCCAGACTAAAAAGCCCCAGGTCCCTCAGCCTCTCCCCACCAGGCAGTGCTCCAGTCCCCTCATCATCCTCATAGCCCTCTGCTGGTCCCTCTCCAGCAGATCCCTGTGTCTCTTCTACTGAGGAGCCCAGAACTGAGTGCACTCTGTGGCTTAGAGACCTTCATATTCTCTGGCAGACTTGCACAGATTAAGGGGGTGGGGGGAAAGTAAAAAGTAAATCCATCTCCTTTATATATTTCTTTTCCTCCCTCCTCAGCCTGCCACATGCTCTCCTCTGCCTGGGCAATAATTGCTGGTTCTGAGAAAATGAAGGGGTGTGCTCTGCTGAGGTACCTGTGTGCTAAGATATTCAGGCTATGCTGATGGCAGGCTTGTATCAAACAGAAGGCTTCAGGTATTGCAATGCAGCTTAGCTGCAGCATCAGAGAACAGATTTATCACTTTGCTGGAGCTTCTCTTCTATAAAATGCCCGTTTTGAGGCATCAGAGGTATTATAAATACAGCTTATTTGTGTAATTTATCAGCCCTCTCTGGGGTTTGTCTCTGTGGAATCTTAGTGCCTTAATTTTAATGAATGAATCTGAGTTTGTTTTAGGAGGGGATGAGTTAAGAAATATTAAAAGCAAATTAAAACAGGCTCACCAGCAGCCATTCAAACCAGCACCAGTTACCAGCAGGCAGGGCCTCTCCAACCCTGACTGGCACACATAGAATCAAAGGATCATTTTGGTTGGAAAGACCTCTATGATCGTTGAGTCCAACCAGCAACCCAACCCGAACTGCCGCTTCCACAGCTTCCTAGAACACCTCCAGGGTGGTGACTCCACCACCTCCCTGGGCAGCCTGAGCCAATGCCTGAGCACAAGCGACAGCAAGTGACAGAGTCCTCATGGGCAGTGTGGTGGAGGAAGTCCTGTCTGGCTGCAGAAGGCAGTGAAATGTGGAGAGGGAAACCTGCCTGGAGTTGCCTTTTACTGGTGCTGCCTTTGCACAAGGCCACAAAAGTTGCTGCTCTTCAAACCTCCTGACTGTCTCAGCCTGCAGGCTGACAAAGGCTCACACATCTGCACTGCCCCAGATGCACAGACATAGAATCACAGAATTAAGGTTGTGAGAGGCCTCCAAAACCATCCAAACCAACTGTCAATGCAACACAACCATGTTCTGAAGTGCCACTTCTACATGTTTTTTTGAACACCCCCAGGGCTGGTGACTCCACCACCTCCCTGGGCAGCTTGTTCCAATCCCTGACCACTCATGCAGGAAAGGAATTTTTCCTGCTCTCCAACCTAACCCTCTCCTGGCACAATTTCAGGCCATTTGTGCTGAAGTGAAAAATGATGCCCAAGTCTGCAATGTCTATGGTGAAGGGAAATATGTGGGGCATGCCTGGTGAGATGTCTTAGTGGTACTAGGACCCATTTCTCCACTATGACTTGGAGACAAGGTACAGATAGGTTAACAGACGGTAGGAGTTTGCTCTGACACAGCGTCAGTGCAGAAGTGTGTGGAGCTAGCCACTAAAGAGTTCCCCAGTGGAAAAGAAACAGCTCCACAGGTCTGAAACAAACTCTTGACTGCCTGTAGCATAAAGAGTGTGACAAGGACAAGAAGTGGGGTGGTAAAAGCAAATCTAGGTGAAGCTGCTTTGCACATCTGCAGGATTATGGGAGTTGGGGCTGTTCAGTCTGGGGAAGAGAAGGCTCCCAGGAGACCTAATTGTGGCCTTCCAGTATCTGAAGGGGGCTACAAGAAAGCTGGAGAGGGACTTCTGAGGGTATCAGGGAGTGATAGGACTGGGGGGGAATGGAGCAAAACCAGAAATGGGGAGATTCAGCTTGGATGTTAGGAAGAAGTTGTTCCCCATGAGGGTGGTGAGAGACTGGCACAGGTTGCTCAGGGAGGTGGAAGCCTCATCCCTGGAGGTGTTTGCAGCCAGTCTGGATGTGTCTGTGAGCAACCTGCTGTAGTGTGAGGTGTCCCTGCCCATGGCAGGAGGGTTGGAACTGGCTGATCCTTGAGGTCCATTCCAACCCTGACAATTCAATGATTCTATAGGCAAGAAGGTTCACAGCCTTGCAACTGGTCAATGTTAGCAGCCAAACAGATGTGGACATCAAGGGCTAGCATAAAATCCCCATGCCCAGGAAAAAAAGCCTAAGCAAACCAGCCCACAACCCTGATTTTGGTGGCAGATATGACCAAGCAGAGATCCAGTAGGCAACACCACTGAAGAAGAGTTAATGCTGCCATTAAATCATATTCCTGTTAATATAGTCATCTCTGCCTTCAGGAATTGTTTGAAACCAAATTGTTTGGAACTTCTATTAGCTTGGCATTCCTTTAAGGAGTCCTCTGTCAGTCCCTGGCCCTTGAAGAGGCTAAATATCTGCACTTTCAGCTCTCCATGGAGTTCTAGAAAGCTCTGGGATGGTTTATGGTTTTCCATTAGCCAAGGGTCTAATAGAGTCCTGAGATCTGTTAAGTGGGAAATTCTTCTCATGGAAAGCAATATACCGTAATTCTTTGTTAAAATCTGAGCCCACACAAGAAATCTGAGCTTGTGGTAAGGACCAGGGTGCAGTAAGTTTGCACAGGAAATGACTTCATACTGTTGGTTATTGGACTCTTTACCCATGACTTTTTAGACAACACAGTGATGGACTTGTTTTGCTCCTGAACCAAGCGGGGCAGATGCTCATTAGATATCTGGCCCTGTGGAGCTTGAAATCACATCCTGGCTCTGCAGCCACTCGTTAGTGGTTTGGACACTGCTGAGGGGCTAAGGAGAAGGAGAACACCCTTCTCTGCCCTGGGGACAGCAGTTTTCCAGATCAGCTGTACTCAGTTAGGGAGTCAGCAAGGGCAGTGAACTTTGCACCGCTCTGACCTCTCCCCCTGGCTCAGGCAGACTCCCTGCCACAGCTGTGTCACAAAGAGCAGAATGAAACCCACAGCAGAGGTGAATCAAACCTCTCCTGGCCATGCTAACCTGACTGCCCCTTACCCACAGAATCACACACAGAATTAACCAGGCTGGAAAAGACCTCAGAGATCATCAAGTCCAACCTATCACTTAACACCATCCTATCAACTAAACCTTGGCACTAAGGTCTTATTTTAAACACTTCCAGGGACAGTGACTCCACCACCTCACTGGGCAGCACATCCCAATGGCCAATCTCTCTTTCTGTGAAGAATTTCTTCCTAACTAGGGGAATGGAATGAAGCTGGAGGTGGGGAGATTCAGACTGGATGTGAGGAGGAAGTCCTTTACCATGAGAGTGGTGAAGCCCTGGAATGGGTTGTCCAGGGAGGTGGTTGAGGCCCCATCACTGGAGGTGTTTAAGCCCAGGCTGGATGAGGCTCTGGCCAGCCTGGTCTAGTGTGAGGTGTCCCTGCCCATGGCAGGGGGGTTGGAACTAGATGATCCTTGTGGTCCTTTCCAACCCTGACTGATACTATGAAATTCTGATACTATGATACTAACATCCAGCTTAAACCTCCCCTGGTGCAGCCTGAGATGTGTCCTCTTGTTGCCTGAGAGAAGAGACTAACCCAAACCTGGCTACAACCTCCCTTCAGGGAGTTGCAGAGAGCAAGAAGGTCTCCCCTGAGCCTCCTCTTCTCCAGGCTAAACAGCCCAAGCTCCCCCAGCCTCTCATAGGGCTGTGCTCCAGACCCCAAGCAGAGAGAATTTCAAATGAATATAGTTCCAATACTCCAGACTGAAATACCTAAACCAAACCCCAAACAACAAAACAATCGAACCCAACGGAGCTGCTCCTGGACTGCGTGAAAAATACAACCCAAGAGAAACAGAGAGAGTGTGGCAGTGCTCTCCCCTACCTGAAAGCCCAAAGAATCAATGGCTGCTTTTGTCATTGCTGGTTCCAGCTGCTCACATCAATGCCTGCTCCCACAATCTTTCTTCCCTTCTTTCCATCTGTGCAAATTTATGTTGTAGCAAGGAGAAGATTAGAGACCAAACTGGTGATGTTTGGTAGCGTTTACAACGACTTGCAAGTCTAAAGGTCTCCGTATTTCCCTTCAAAGCCTCCTTCAGTATCATGGGGCTTTCAGACACTTCAGTAACCACACCATGAAGGCAAAGTGTGCTTCAGCTGGAGAACTTTTAAAGGGAGGGAAGTAAGGAGAATTACCATATGCCACGCAGAAGTTTGTCTGCTCTCTGGCAGCACTGGAAAGCCAACTGATTTCAAAGGTCTGACCCTCCCCAGGGCACTGTGCTCAGCCTCCCCTGGAGAGGAGGAAATACCTGGCATTGCTCTGCAGTAATTCCTGCTGCTTCAATTCACAGCAGCCCTGATGGCTTTGGGGACAGGGGCAGCAAATTCCCCTGCAGCTACCGCAGAAGTTGTGCTAAAAGAGGTGTTCAGAATGGGTGAGGAGCATCAAAATCAGGCGAGAAACGGACTCCTGTGGCAGTGCTTGTGACACTGCACATGTGTAGCCCTGCTTTCAGAGCAGCAAAAATCCTGCCTTTGCTTGGCTGGCCGGGGCAAAGTGTGGGCAAGCGTTTAGCGGGAAGGAGGAGGAGGAGGTGCAAAACTGGCCTCAGCCTGCCAGCTGCTCTCTGCCCTCAGAGAGTTTTGCTCTCCTTTGTCACAGGCAACACCTGCCAAGAAACTTGGGGATTGTGGTGACTCCAGGAAAGAGCTGCAAAGGCAGGAAGGAGGGAACCTCATGGTAGTTTTCACCCTAAGGAGATATTCCTTTTTTCCCCTCGTGCCATTGTTCCTCCTGTTTTCCAAAGTCTCAACACAAACCTAAGAGCTCTGCATGAAAGGTACAGGAGTCTGGGTATAATTACCACAGCTGCCACAGATGGCTCATTCTAACAAGAGACCCTGGGTAAACCTGGTTGTTTAGCCTGCAGCATAAACAGAAAAATATTCCACTTAAACAAGTGGATCTGGGGCTGCCGAGGTGAAGCTCCAATCTGCCTTGCTAAGTTCAGTCATTAAAGAACTGCAGACCACGTTGGGGGGACGTGGGGAAGTTCAAAGCTCAGCTTCAGTGTGTCCCTGGGGAGTGTCCGAGCAGGAGGGGGAGGTCTGGGTGTTGGGATGTGCTTTGCTCTCCAGCTGGGGACCCCTGAGCACTGCCTGTGAAGTGCAAAGCATCCTCCATTGAGAGGGGAGGGGAGGGGAGGGGAGGGGAGGGGAGGGGAAGGGAAGGGAAGGGAAGGGAAGGGAAGGGAAGGGAAGGGAAGGGAAGGGAAGGGAAGGGAAGGGAAGGGAAGGGAAGGGAAGGGAAGGGAAGGGAAGGGAAGGGAAGGGAAGGGAAGGGAAGGGAAGGGAAGGGAAGGGAAGGGAAGGGAAGGGAAGGGAAGGGAAGGGAAGGGAAGGGAAGGGAAGGGAAGGGAAGGGAAGGGAAGGGAAGGGAAGGGAAGGGAAGGGAAGGGAAGGGAAGGGAAGCTTTAAAACTTGGGAATTTTCCCAGTTGCATCCCTGCACTAACTCTCTCTAACAAACTCTCCAAAGATGATGTTCTCTTGTACATTACATTCTGCACACTGTCAGGACCTAGCTTAGTGTGTTTGGTGGATGAAGAACTATAAAGGCTTCTCCTGCCTGGCAAACAAGCAGAACACCAAATCAGGTCAGAGAAGATGGGGATGCAGGATACATGGCAGAGAGGACATTAACACCTCAAACTGATTTTCTTGCAGGAGAAAATAAGAGAAGAAATCATTTTTAGCTTTCTGTATCTCTCACACTTGTGAGCTGGAGCTCCAAATCAATACATATATTCTTTGTGAATGCTCACAAATTGGTGTCTGCAGGATACCTTTATTCCTTCCAGCCCTGTGTCTCCACCAGCTTCAGTGAACTCTCCTCACAGAGGTCCTGCTGGCATCAGCTCATTAGCAAGGAGCTACTAGTCCTCCTTTTGCAGAGCCCTCTGCTTCATCCTCTGCCTGATGATAATGTCATTAGCCTCTCAGTTGTTTAGACTTATCTTCTAGTGGTCATTTTCCTTTGCTCCCCCAGAAACTGCTGCCTGTGCCTACATTGCATTTCCTAGGTATGCCCCTCAGCTAAACCCATGCTGTTGACCATCCCAAGTCCCTCCCCATGTGCCCTTCATTGCTGCAGCCACAATCCTCTCAGTCCTGCCTGGTGCTGCTGCCACCTCTGTGCTTCAGTCACTTCATCTGCTACTTTGGTTTCCTTATGGCCTGTTGAAATACAGAGGGCTGGAGCACCTCTGTTAGGGAGACAGACTGAAAGAGTTGGGGTAGTTCAGTCTGGGGAAGAGAAGGCTCTGATGAGACCTAATTGTGACTTTCCAGCATCTTAAGAGGGCTCCAAGAAAGCTGGGGAGGGACTTTGGAGGGTGTCAGGGAGTGATAGGACTGGGGAGAATGGAACAGAACTAGAAGTGGGGAGATTGAGATTGGATGTTAGGAAGAAGTTGTTCCCCATGAGGGTGGTGAGAGCCTGGCACAGGTTGCCCAGGGAGGTGGTGGAAGCCTTATCCCTGGAGGTGTTTGCAGCCAGGCTGGATGTGGCTGTGAGCAACCTGCTGTAGTGTGAGGTGTCCCTGGCCATGGCAGGGGGGGTTGGAACTGGATGAGCCTTGAGGTCCCTTCCAACCCTGACAATTGGTTCTGTGATTTCCTGAATGATCATCTACAAACATGAAGATGAACATTTCTGGCCTTAGCATCAAAGTCCATCACCTCTTCCACTCATCTCATTCGGGTGAAGACAGAAAATCCCAACCCAGCAGCCTCCATCCCCCTACACATTAGTGCCACAAGCACCTTTTCCACACAACTCCCCACGGAGATGGATAGCCCCATGCCACGTCCTCCTCCAGATCCCATCTTGTGACACAGCTGTTGCAACACTGGTGTTAAACAGATGCACTCTAACACCTCTGTAGGAAGCCTAGTGACTAATGGAGTTGTCTCCTTTTGTTTTTTCTTTTCCCAAAGAAATGACAGCCTGAGAAGATTTTGTGGGCTGAAAGAATAGAGTAGAATAGAATAGAATAGAATAGACCTCAGAGATCATCAAGTCCAACCTATCATCCAACACCATCTAATCAACTAAACCATGGCACCAAGTGCCTCATCCAGGCTCTTCCTAAACACTTCCAGTGATGGTGACTCCACCACCTCCCTGGGCAGCACATTCCAAGGGCTAATCTCTCTCTCTGGGAAGAACTTTCTCCTCACCTCCAGCATAAACCTCCCCTGGTGCAGCTTGAGACTGTGTCCTCTTGTTCTGGTGCTGCTTGCCTGGGAGAAGAGACCAACCCCCACCTGGCTACAGCCTCCCTTCAGGTAGCTGTAGAGAGCAAGAAGGTCTCCCCTGAGCCTCCTCTTCTGCAGGCTAAGCAACCCCAGCTCCCTCAGCCTCTCGTCACAGGGCTGTGCTCCAGACCCCTCCCCAGCTTTGTTGCCCTTCTCTGGACACCTTCCAGCATCTCAACATCTTTCCTAAACTGAGGTGCTCCGAACTGGACACAGGACTCAAGGTGTGGCCTAACCAGTGCTGAGCACAGGGCACAATGACCTCCCTGCTCCTGCTGGCCACACTATTCCTGATGCAGGCCAGGATGCCATTGGCCTTCTTGACCCCCTGGGCGCACTGTTCAGCTTCTGTCAACCAGTCCCCCCAGGTCCCTTTCTGCCTGGCTGCTCTCCAGCCACTCCCACCCCAGCCTGTGGGGGAACAAGTCATTAGGAACAAGTTAGATATTAGTGAGTAAATAATTAGAGAAGAGCCTGCTGTAGGACAGAGAAGTGTTTGGGATGACATCACACAGGTCCTTCCCAACCCCTTGTCTTTATCATGTCTTTGAAATCCTGTGTGAGTTTCCCTATCACACTCCTTTTCCTCTCCCTCTGTTTTCAGCATGCTTTACACCGCTTTGCTGTTCCCTGCTTCTCTTTTAATAACCTCACTACTTATTTCACCCAGCCCAAGAGGGGTCCAGGTCCCTCTTGGGACTTCTGGGCATGACTGTAACAGAAGCATCAAGATGTAATAACATTAAACCTTTGATTCATTCCCTGTCCTAAGCTGCTGTGCTGGTGCTGCCATGCGCCAGCCGAGCAGCTGCGCCGGTGGTTTTTCTCCCCCCCTCCCCTCTTCCTCCCCTTGGTGAAGAGATTCCTGCCCACACAAATTTGGGGGAAAGCATTTGGGGCAGTCCTTTGGGGAAGCACAGCACTTAATAAATGTAAATTATTATTATTTCACCAACAGGGGTTGCAGAGTCTTCAAGTGGTCTCTCTGTTTTAAGGCACCATCCAAGTGGGAAATTAGCGGGCTGCGGTCACACCGGGCCCTGGGAAAATTAAATTCTAGCAAAATGAACTGAAATGAGATTGATCATTTTCTGCTAAGGCACCACATCCCTGCCGTGCTGGAGCTGTCAGCAAGAAGACAGGAGGACTCTCCCTGACTTCAGCTCCCCCTGTAAACAGAGCCAGCAACAAAAAGCTCATTCAGGCTGATTCACTGGAGGCCTCCTGAGCAATCAGAAAGGTGCTCGGCTACAATCTGAGTCATTCCTTTGTGTCTTTATACAGCTCTGAACTCTGCATAGCTGACCCTGCCCTGACTTCCAAGCCTGGAGGCTGCAGAAATGAACTGCAAGCATTTATTTTTAAGAGCTTATTTTTGAGAGTCTTTCTCTGGTGGTTTTAGATGTTCAGAGATTCATACAATGGTTTAGGTTGGAAGGGACCTTAAAGATCAGCCAGTTCCAACCCCCTGCCATGGGCAGGGACACCTCCCACCAGCCCAGCTTGCTCAAGGCCTCATGCAGCCTGGCCTTGAACACCTCCAGGAAGGAGGCAGCCACAACCTCCCTGGGCAACCTGTGCCAGTGTCTCCCCACCCTCACTGTCAAGAATTTCTTCCTAATCTCCAGTCTAAACCTCCCTTTCTGAAGCTTCAATCCATTGCCCCTCTTGCTATGAGCCCTTGTAAAACAGTTCTCAGAAAGCTTCAGAGATCGTAGAATCATAGAACTGTCAGGGTTGGAAGGGACCTCAAGGATCAGCCAGTTCCAAGCCCCCTGCCATGGGCAGGGACACCTCACACTACAGCACGTTGCTCACAGCCACATCCAGCCTGGCTGCAAACACCTCCAGGGGTGAGGTTTCCACCACCTTCTTGGGCAACCTGTGCCAGTCTCTTACTACCCTCATGGGGAACAACTTCTTCCTCACATCCAATCTCAATCTACCCATTTCTAGTTTTGTTCCATTCTCCCCAGTCCTATCACTCCCTGATACCCTCAGAAGTCCCTCCCCAGCTTTCTTGTAGCCCCCTTCAGATACTGCAAGGTCACAATTAGGTTTCCTCACAGGCTTCTCATCTCCAAACTGAACAGCCCCAACTTTCTCAGTCTGTCCTCATAGCAGAGCAGCTCCAGCCCTCTGCTCATCCTCATGGCCCTTCTCTGAATACCTTCCAGCACCTCCAGATCCTTCCTGGAACAGAGGCTCCAGGACTGGACACAGTAAATCTAGGTTCCCTTGTGTGTGGTACCTCATGAAGGTGCTTGGCTCTGATACAGGTTTGGAAGGAAGCCCTGGGCATGGCTTCCAGGGCTTTGGGTCCCAGAGAGCTCTCCCTGGCCAAACCACTGCTCAGTTTGGGGACTGCTGAACAAGCAAAAGGGTCACAGCACAGGACTGGCCACTGGGTCCTGCACTCCTGGGACCATTCAACTGAACATGGAGTGAGTGTCAGCTATGACTGTTGTCCTAAGTAACTAGTGATAGAATGAGAGGAAGTGGCCTCAAAATGCAGCAGGAGAGGTTCAGGTTGACAATGAGGAAAAATGCTGCAGGAGTGGTCAGGGACTGGACCAGGCTGCCCAGGGAGGTGGTGGAGTCCCCATCCCTGGAGGTGTTCAAGAATCCTGTGGTTATGGAACTTAAGGACATGTTTTAGGGGGCATGGTGGTGTTGGGTTGATGGTTGGACTCTATGACTTTAGAGGTCTTTTCTGACTGAAACAATTCCATGATGTCCAGAGCAACAAAACCAGCAGAGACTGATTGAGGAGGTGGGGAATGGGGGGAACTCAGGAGGATTATGAAGGGTGGGCTCTCAGAGTGAAGCCCCTCTGCATCACCTAGGTAGAAAGCATGCAAAAAATATGCTCAACCTACTCAGCAGCCACTGCCACAGGGTGGGATACAGGAGTGTATGAGTCCCCTTCCCAGGGGAACAACAGTTGACTTCAGATGCATCATGGAGAGCTTTATCTTCAGGCACATCATGGAGAGCTGCTGTGTCTGAAGCCATGCTGAGCACCTGTGCACAGCACCCTGGAAACCTCCTCAAGGTGTCTTGGGCTGGCTGCTCTGGGATCACAGAATCACAGAAACATTCAGGTTGGAGAAGATCCTCAGGATCACCAAGTCCAATCCAGAACCCTACTCTGCAAGGTTCATCACCCCTAAACCATAGCCCCAAGCAATCACATCCAAACCACCTTTAAACACAGCCAGGCTTGGGGACTCCACCACCTCCCTGGGCAGCAGATTCCAATCCCTGACCACGCTTGCTGGGGGAAAAAAAAAATCATCTTCCTAATGCCCAGTCTTGAAGGAATCCATGCAGAAACTTGAGAGAAACAGAAAGTAGGAATGGGTTAAGCTGGGCTGCCAGCAGGCCTCTTATCTGAGAAAGGTTTTCCTTTTTCTTTCTTTCTCTGTTCCTGTCTTTTATTCACAGAGATGCACAATGTGCAATGTGTGTGTACATGTGTATGGAAATGTTAGATTTGGGTATGAAAATACAGACTGTGGGAGCCTGTGGACAATGCTGCCTTTCTGGTTGTTATAAAAATGAAAATAATTGTGAAAGCAGAGAGAAATCTGCAGCTGCTCCAGGCTATTCATACCATAAGAGATCCCATCAGGCTTTCTTTATTGTTGCAGTTTTGGCAAATTATTTTCTTATCACACACAACCTATTCACTTCTGTTCCTGGGTAAGCACTTAGGCTCATAAAGCAGTGGGTCAGCACCAGTTTAGTGCAGAGCACATGGAACTGCTGACCTTGGGGACCACTGGTGCCTGCCCCTCCAAAAAGCAGCAACTGGAGTCAATAAAAAACTGGCCAGGCCAGGCCATTAGCAAGCCCAGCTCTGCCACTGCTCACATGGCTTGCTCAGTGGCTCTGCAGCCTCCTCCTCCTCCTCCTCCTGCCATTGTGCCTCACCTTATGCAAGGCAACCGTGGCTCCTTCCCAGGAAAGCAGAATGTGTAGCTGGCTGCCTCCCTGAAGAGGTAGGCTTCCCTTGGTGGGAGGGAAGGCAAAAGCACCTCTCTGTGTGCCTGGACACCTAAGCCCCTGGCGGGCAGGATGGTGCCCACGGAGCGTGCGAGACGGATTAGAGCAGCAGCAGCGCTGCACTGTCTCCAGGCCAGGCAACGAGTTTATTGTGCCCAGCACACATGTGCACTGGACAAATGCTCTGGCATCTTCAGCGTGGGCAGAGAGCATGCTGCTCCCATTATACCAGCCCATTAGGGAAGCAATTTGAAGAAAAATATTTAGCAATTTGGAAGGAAGCAAGGTTCCAGAATGGGTTGTTTCTGTGTGACAGCCTGCCATGTACAGATGAAAGGGAAGGCTTAGGACAAATTTTCATTACCCACAAATAAAATAATAACACCCCCCCAAAAAAAACCCCAACCTCCCCCCCTCCCCCAGAAAAAAAGCACCAGCAGGCAGAGCAAGTGTGCTTTCAGGCTGAGAGGTGTGGCCAGAAATCCCCCCCAGGAGACCACAAAGGAGCCTCAGCAAAATAAATCAATCAATCTATCAATCACTCACACTTGCATGGCGCCCTTTATGGAAATGGCAATCAGTGCCTGACAGCCTGTCAGACCTTGGCCTTCAAGTCTTTGCCTCAAAAATAGTCATTAAGTTCAGCAGAACACAAGCTCTCGCAGCTCCCTGCTCTGGCTTGCTGTTCCTGCTCACCTTAAGCCACTGAAATTCCTCCATAGACAACCTGTACTCAGCTCTGGTTAGGCCACACCGGAGCCCAGTTCTGGGCTCCTCAATTTAAGGACATTGAGAGACTTGAAGGTGACCAGAGAAGGGCAACAAAGATGGGGAGGGGTCTAGAGCACAGCCCTGTGAGGAGAGGCTGAGGGAGCTGGGGTTGCTTAGCCTGGAGAAGAGGAGGATGAGGGGAGACCTTCTTGCTGTCTACAACTCCCTGAAGGGAGATTGTAGCCAGGTGGGGGTTGGTCTCTTCTCCCAGGCAAGCAGAACCAGAACAAGAGGACACAGTCTCAAGCTGTGCCAGGGGAGGTTTAGGCTGGAGGTGAGGAGAAAGTTCCTCCCAGAAAGAGAGCTTGGCCATTGGAATGTGCTGCCCAGGGAGGTGGTGGAGTCACCATCCCTGGAGGTGTTCAAAAAAGGATTGGATGTGACACTTGAGTCATGGTTTAGTTGTCAGGAGGTGTTAGGTATTAGGTAATAGGTTGGATTCGATGATCTCTGAGGTCTTTTGCAGCCTGGTTGATTCTATGATTCTATACAATGTTCATTGCTCAGAGCAGCTGTGACCAGGGCAAGTGCCACCATGCAGCAGAGGACAGTCTGGAATGCCTATGAACAGCACAGGCATTCCAGATTTGTTTTCACAGAATCTTAGAATGATTGAGTTGGAAGGGACCTTAAAGATCATCTAGTTCTATCTCTCCTGCCATGGGCAGGGACACCTTTCACTAGCCCAGCTTGCTCAAGGCCACATCCAGCCTTGCCTTGAACATCTCCAGGCTTGGAGCCTCCACAACTTCTCTGGACAACCTGTTCCAAATCCTCACCACCCTCACAAGCAAAAATTGCTTCGTGAAGGCCTCATCCAACTTCATCTGAACCACTTCCTCCAGGGATGAGGCATCCACAGCTTCCCTGGGCAACCTGTTCCAGTGTCTCACCACCCTCATAGATTCTTCCTAACATCCAGTCTAAATCTACCTGGCTCTAGTTTAAAACCATTGTCCCTTGTCCTGTCACTACAAGCCCCCATAAAAAGTGCCTGCCCAGCTTTCTTGTAGCCCCCTTCAGGTACTGGAAGGCCTCTATAAGGTCTCTCAGGGAGCAAATGAAATAGTTCTGTGGAAAGCAGTGTCCCCTGACATACCACTGCTCTTTGCAGTCAGAGGGAAAGCTGCCTACTGTGTGTATTGATGAAGGTAGCCCTCTAGATACAGCTTCTGGGTATGTCAGTCATTCAGCTCTCTTGTGCTGAATGTGACCAAAACTTTCATCTGTAGGTCTACAACTCCCCCCACCCCTAAAAGCTGCCTGAAGTCTCTTGGCTAAAGCTCCACACAAATAAAAATCTCAAAGTGAAGAGATAAGGCATCCTTAGGCTTTGGCTTCACTGATCAAAACAGGATTTGGGTACAGACTCTGATTTAGAAAGCCTCAGTCTGGGAACTCGAGAAGATGTTGGTGCTGTGAGTTTACCTTGTGGTGCTTTAGAACCTGTGCCCATTGGAATGAGCTGCCCAGGGAGGTGGTGGAGCCACCATCACTGGAGGTGTTTAGGAAGAGCCTGGCTGAGGCACCTGGTGCCATGGTTTAGTTGATCAGCTAGTGCTGGGTGATAGGTTGGACTTGATGATCTCAGAGGTCTCTTCCAACCTGTTCTATTCTATTCTATTCTATTCTATTCTATTCTATTCTATTCTATTCTATTCTATTCTATTCTATTCTATTCCGTTCTGCTCTGTTCTGTTCTATATGTTGGAACACCTCTGCTATAAAGACAGGCTGAGACAGTTGGGGTTGATCCGCCTGGAGAAGAGATGATCTTTCTTGTTAAACACTTCCATTCACTTCCCTTGCTGGAGATTTTGGAAGCCTCCATGAAGAACTGCAAATTCCATCAATTTTTAAAGTTGCTTTTAAGACAAGAGACAAAAGCCATTGCTTTCTAACAGCTATTGATTAAAACATGACTGTTTTTTTTTCCTCTTTCCATTTGGGTTTTCTGGTGATGTGAATTCCTGTTTCCTCCCTTCTTCTGTGGGCCACTGGGTGTGGAGTTCTTTTTAAGGACTCACAGAAACTGAAGTTATGCAAATATTTAAGGAAGGTGGGAAATGAAAGCCATTAATTACAAGGTTGCCTGACACTCCTCACCTTCATTCCTGTTGCTTGGGGGAGGGGAGGTGGGGAGACCCCTTGCCAGGTATTACAAAAGTAGGGAGATGAGAAGCTGGATGTGTGTATTGCACACTGTGTAAAGATCCAGCTTGCATGTGGGTGTGCACATGTGCATAGATAGGTACAGTGCTTAGGCAGGTAAGAGAGAGAGAAAGAGACATGGGTAGATAGACAGATAGAAGATAGATAGATGGATAGATAGATAGATAGATAGATAATAGATAGATAGTTGATAGATAAATAGATGTCAGATGATAGATAGCTAGATTGATTGATAGATAATAGGTAGATGAATGGATAGAGAGAGACATGCGTAGATAGAGTGATAGATAAATAGATGGCAGATACATAGATCATAGATAGATGGATAGATAAGTACATAGCTGATAAATAGATGGATTGAGAGATGACAGATACATAGATAATAGATAGATAGATAGATAGATAAATAGATAAGTAGATGTCAGATGATAGATTCATGGATTGATAGATAAATAGGTGGCAGATAGATAGATGACAGATACATAGACAATAGATAGCTGATAGATAAATAGATGGATTGATAAATAGGTGGCAGATACATAGATGATAGATGGATAAATAGATGTCAGATAGATGATAGATTGATAAGTAGATGTCAGATAGATAGATGATAGATACATGGATTGATAAGTAGGTGGCAGATACATAGATGATAGATGGATTAATAGATAGATGATAGATAGTGTAATGGGTTGGGGCAGATCCCCTCCCCACCACAGGCAGAAATAACGACTCAGACAAACGGATTGCAAAAGTGATGAAAGTTTAAATGGAAAGCGGTGAATGTTACAGAAAACCCGAAGCGCAGTGACAAAGAAAGATCCCATCCCCACCTGAGGGTGCATCCAAAACCCCCAGGGCTCCTTCTTCCCCCTCCCTCTGCTGGGCTAGTCTCAGCTGGCCAGGCCTGAGACTGCCCATCCCCCTGTGGCCTTGGGCCCAATCAGGCCCATGGCTGGGAGATCTCTCCCCCAGTTACCAAGTCTCGGAGAGGGAAGGAAAGAGGAAGTGCCAGACTCCGCACTGGATCTTATAGTGGTGCAAAGAATTATGGTAGGAAATACACACAATTTCCTGTGTCCATCCCTCTGGGCTGGACTTCTGGACACAGGAAGTGAACACACCAGGGGGGCACCCAGCTCAAACTGCAACATGCCACCCCTGTATTTCATACCATAATCTTTGCACCTAAACACATCATCAAATCAGAAATCTCCTGATGACACGTCCGGCGAAGTCCATCTCTTCATCTGGGCGTCCACTCAAACAGTCTCTCATTCAGGCTCAAGCATCAGTCCATTCCAGTTGTTCTTCCTCATGTGATGGAACCTCCCAGCGACGCAGTCCTTCTCTTGCAGCGTGAAATCCTTGTGGACTCCTTGGGACATCCTGGTCACCTGGAAATACCTCACAACTTCTCAGCTAAGCCTTTACTCTCCTATTCAGTAGCAAATTCTCCACCCCTGGGGCAGGCCAGTCGGAACAATCCGGCTCCACGACTGCCTTTTTCAATCCATCCAGGGTGCCGCAGCCAACCGCTTTCACGCGGACCAAAGCTACACGGATGCATGTCAGAGGCACTCCGCACCCCCCACTGGGCGCTCGCGTACCGAGGCAGGACAGCATCCGGCTGCACAACCTCCTCCCCCGGAAGAGGGAGGAGCTGCGCCACAGCCCGCTGAAGAAGCAGGGAGGCGGAGCCAGGTGCTCGGCGCCATTTTCGGAGCACGTCCGAAAACACCAGGGAAAGATTTACAGCTGCCGCCGCCGCCTGAACGCAGCCCGGCTCGGGCGGTGCCGCCGCCGCCGCTTGAACGCGGCCCGGCCCGGCCCCCGCCGTCTCTGTCGCCGCGATGCAGAGTCCGAGTCACCTCCAGCAGTCGCTTGCCCACTCGCCGCGGGTGTCCGCTCCCCGCCCCACGTTGGGCGCCAATAAAAAAAGTGTGGTGGTTCGAAAGGAAAGGCTCCGCTTTCCCTCCCCCACTGAGAAAGAGACCACGGCTAAACCCAGTCGGAGAAATGAGATTATATTTTACAAGGAAACAGATTATATGTAACACAACAAATACAGGTATTTTACAATATATACAGGAATATACAGCAAATGAACTCAACCAGAAACCAGACCCCCCACAGAGGGGGCTTCCCCCTGTGCCCCCTTCACCCCCCTACCTCCCTTCTCCCCCAAAAGAGGTAGAAGAAGAGACGAAAAGGGAGTTAGTACAGCAAGCGGAGGCCTATGCACAGGGAGTTAGTTCTTATCTTTTGGCAAGAAGCCCAGAAGCAGATCCAGCCGAGAGGGACAGCGAAGGAAGGAAGACTGAGAGAAAGTTCCCAACTCCCCTGGGTCCAATCTCTCCTCCCACAATCCTACCAATGAAATTCGTTTAGAATACCAAAATATTTTACAAACATTTAGCCAGTGTGCCCCTTTCTTAAAGGCACAGCGTCAAACGGCCACAGATAGGTAGATAGATGGATGGATAAAGAGATAGACAGATACCTAGGTAGATAGATTGATAGATAAATAGATGGCAGATACATAGATCATAGATAATAGATAGATGGATAGATAAGTAGATAGATGGATAGATAAGTAGATAGCTGATAGATAAATAGATGGATTGATAGATAAATAGATGTCAGATAGATGATAGGTAGATGGATAGATAGGTAATGTCAGATGATAGATTGATTGATAGATAAGTAGATGTCAGATACATAGATGATAGGTGGATTGATAGGTATAGGTAGGTAGATGGATGGATAAAGAGATAGACAGATACCTAGATGGATAGATAAATAGATAGGTGATAGATAAACAAATAGCTGATAGATAAATAGATGGATTGATAGATGACAAATACATAGATAATAGATAGCTGATAAATGGAAGACAGGTAAATAGATGACAGATACATAGATAATAGATAGATAAATGGATTGATAGAGAGACATCAGATAGATGATTGACAGATACACAGATGGATAGATAAATAGATAGATGGATGGGTGGATAAATAGGAAGATAGAGAGATGGATAGATAGAGAGGTAGAGATACTCATGAGATCTTTGACTTGGGATGGTGGAAACTTGAAGAAAGCTTGCAGCCAAGATAGGAAAGAACAGGAAATGAAAGAAGACAGACACAGAAAGAGGAAAAAGACACAAACTAACTTCAGAGCAAGTGACATCATGCTTTAAATTCATCCTTTGCTTCCAATTGCCTTTGAAATTGCAGTGTTGCTAGAATTTAATCACCTGTGCTCTCAAAATATCTGCAGGCATTTAAAGCTCTGCATCTCCTGCTCTTCCAAGGAAGCTGACCCCTGCTTTTATCAGCTATTAAATAAGCTATTTTTAATATATATATATTGCACTATAAGATACCTCTGCTGGATTTCAAGCCCTTCATAATATGGGTATCAACTGTGCTCATCTCTGCCTCACTTGGATCTGAGCCTGCACTGCATTTTACACTGCAGATCCTTGATCCCTGTGGCTGCAAACATTCCAGCACCTCAGTGACTTTCTTAGGGTGAGAGGCCCAATCCTGAACCCAGTGATCCAGGGTGGTGATTTTGAGGGAAAACATATTTCAGTGGGGCAAATGTGGCTTGCAGGGAGCAGTGATACTCTTCACGGCACAGACAGGCTGGATAAAACCTGGAGAGATTATAAACTTAACCCTAAAGCTAGTAGGCATTTTGACTCTGCTGTTGCATGGCATCAGTTGACATTATTGATGACTTTCCAAAAGCACAGGGGAAGTGTGTGTGGGGAACAAGTATCAGAAGTCAGATTTCCTGACTTTTGACCCCATTTTAGAGGTTACAGAGCACTGATGGGCCCAAAAAGACCACCTGTCCCCTCCCTCATAGGGTTCTGGTCACAGTGGATTGTGTGCTTCCTGGGCTAGGTCTCAGAGAGGACCTTTCATTTGTTTTTCATTTTTGATTTGATTTGCATTTTGCTTCTAATATGATGGCTGGAGACACTGTGTGCATGAAGAGGGGAGAGAGGGAATGTTGTGCTCCCTGAGGACAGAGGAGTCCAAGCCTGCTTAAAAGGGAAATCACAGAATCAACCAGGTTGGAAAAGACCTCAGAGATTATCAAGTCCAACCTATTGCCCAATACCTAACACCTCATGACAACTAAACCATGGCTCCAAGTGCCACATCCAAGCCTTTCTTGACCACCTCCAGGGATGGTGACTCCACCACCTCCCTGGGCAGCACATCCCAATGGCCAATTACTCTTCACAGAATCACAGAATCACCAAGGTTGGAAGAGACCTCAAAGATCATCAAGTCCAACCTGCCACCACAGACCTCATGACTAAACCATGGCCCCAAGTGCCACATCCAATCCCCTCTTGAACACCTCCAGGGATGGGGACTTTCTCCTCACCTCCAGCCTAAACTTCCCCTGGCACAGCTTGAGACTGTGTCCTCTTGTTCTGGTGTTGGTTGCCTGGGAGAAGAGACCACTCCCCACCTAGCTACAACCTCCCTTCAGGTAGTTATACACTACCTGAAATGATGCTGGAGAAACAGAGACTGGTGCAAGCCACATCATTAGGAGGAAGCTGTCTATCATTAAGTGCTATGCAGTGCACCCTGTGAGCCAGAAATAGGTCTCCAGGGGATGTGGAATCATAGCTGCCTCATGAGTGGAGATGCTGACGCCGAGCCACTGCACCACCTGGGTGCCCACCTCCTACCTGTGTTAGCATCATGAAGTGCAGGCTGGACTGAGTTAGCATGCTGAGGAGGAAGATGGCCATGCCATTCTCCTTCACCATCTAGGTAATTTACTCTGGGAGCTGCACAGGGAGGGAATACATTAATGCAGATCAGCAGGATGTAATTATTTGGATGATGCTGTGGGAGGAAGCTGTACAGAATTTGCAGAGCGAGTTCCTCTGGAACCCTGGGTAGTGGGTTTTTTTCTGGGTGGTCCTACCTGAAACAAGCAAACACCAAAAAAATCACACCTAGGAATACCTTGATGACTTCTCACCAGGTCCCAAAAGGCAGCTTCCCCCAGCTGGCATCAGTGGGAGTTGTTCTCAGTAGGTGAAGGTATTATCAGAAGGTTCCAGTTAGCATCCACCACAGCAGAGAGGAAATCTGTGGGAACTGCTGATCATCTATAGCAAAATTAATGAGGTTTCCCCTCTCTGAACACAAGGGCTGAGTTGTATGCTGACTACAGGGGAAAAGAAAAATCCATCCATGGATATTTAGTTTGTCTTTCCCTCCTCCCCCCTCTCCCCTCACCTTTCAGGGGTCTTGCATAATTGATGACACTGCCTCTTTGGCAAAGGAATGTTCTGACTACCAGCTTCATTTTAACAGTCAAAGGTTTTTTTGCCCATTAAACAAACTGTTGTTTTGCACCTCCTTCCACCTGAAGCCAGGATCACAGGACCACACAGAACAAATCAGCCCTAATTTTGCTGTGAACTTTTCTTTTGACACCCCTCTCAGTGTGCACTTGCAGTCCAGAAGGCCACTAAGATCCTGGGCTGCATCAAGAGCAGTGTGGCCAGCAGGGCAAGGGAGGTGATTCTCCCCCTCTACTCAGCTCTGCTGAGACCCCACCTGGAGTACTGCCTCCAGTTCTGGAGCCCCTATTCCAAGAGGGATCTGGAGGTGCTGGAAGGTGTCCAGAGAAGGGCCACGAGGATGAGCAGAGGGCTGGAGCTGCTCTGCTATGAGGGCAGACTGAAAGATTTGGGGCTGTTCTGTCTGGAGAAAAGAAGGCTCTGAGGTGACCTAATTGTGGTCTTCCAGTATCTGAAGGGGGTTCCAAGAAGGCTGGGGAGGGACTGCTGAGGATCTCAGGTAGTGATAGGACTAGGGGGAATGGAATGAAGCTGGAGGTGGAGAGATTCAGGCTGGAGGTGAGGAGGAAGTTCTTCCCCATGAGAGTGGTGAAGCCCTGGAATGGGTTGTCCAGGGAGGTGGTTGAGGCCCCATCCCTGGAGGCGTTTAAGCCCAGGCTGGATGAGGCTCTGGCCAGCCTGATGTAGTGTGGGGTGTCCCTGCCCATGGCAAGGGGGGTTTGGAACTGGCTGATCCTTGTGGTCCTTTCCAACCCTCACTGATTCTATGAGTCTATTTTTCAAAGAGAGGAAATGTGCTGCTGCATGGCTGCTCTTTTCCAGACAGAAGAGGCAGAGAGCTGCTGGTTGGGTTTTTTTTTCAGCTCCTTTAACTCGGAAAGCTCTGGCTGTTTACAAAAGCAAGCCCCCCCCAGGAGATCAGGACTGTGTTTGGAAACATATGTGATAAAAAAAAAATTATATATATATATAAATATATAATAAAAAAAATATCAAACCATAAAAATGAACTGGGATCACCTTGTAATTGGGCAGAGAAGGCTTCCTGCTGCTGCCTGGATTTTTGTTGAAAGGCAGTGCTTCTGCAGTTCTCACCTTTTGCTGCCAGAGAATGTACACAAAAAGCTCTGGTTGCCAAGCAAATCAAAGCCAAGAGGGAGACCCCCTGTTTGGAGAAGAAAATCCCCCTCCTATATTCCCTTTTACTGATGTTATGCGGGGGAAATTAGATGTGCAGAATGAAGTAAAAGTCATTGAGGAAAAAGAAAAAAGCAACAACAAACACAACAACAAAGAAATCCAAACTCCACCACTGGAACAGAGCTATATGGAAGACCAGCAGGAGATCTTGGAATGCATCTGAGTTGGGGCAATCCCAAGAACTGATATAGGTTGGGCAGGGACTGGCTGGAGAGCAGCCCTGAAGAAAAGACCTTGGGGGTGCTGGTGGAGGAGAAGCTCCACAGGAGCCAGCAGTGAGCACTTGCAGCCCAGAGAGCCAAGCAGAGCCTGGGCTGCAGCAAGAGAAGCAGAGCCAGCAGGGTGAGGGAGATGATTCTCCCTCTCTGCTCCACTCTGCTGAGACCCCACCTGGAGCTCTGTGTCCAGTTCTGGAGCCTCTGTTCCAGGAAGGATCTGGAGGTGATGGAAGGTGTCCAGCGAAGGGCCACGAGGATGAGCAGCGGACTGGAGCTGCTCTGCTATGTAGGCAGACTGAGAGAGTTGGGATTGTGCAGTCTGGAGATGAGAAGGCTCCGAGGAGACCTAATTGTAGTCTTCTAGTATGTGAAGGGGGCTCCAAAAAAGCTGGGGAGGGACTTTTTAGGGTGTCAGGGAGTGGTAGGACTTGGGGGAATGGAAAGAAAAACCAAAGAAATGGGTAGATTCAGATTGGATGATAGGAAGAAGTTGTTCCCCATGAGGGTGGTGAGAGCCTGGCACAGGTTGCACAGGGAGGTGGTGGAAGCCTCATGCCTGGAGGTGTTTGCAGCCAGGCTGGATGTGGCTGTGAGCAACCTGCTGTAGTGTGAGGTGTCCCTGCCCATGGCAGGGGGGTTGGAGCTGGCTGATCCTTGAGGTCCCTTCCAACCCTAACAATTCTATGGTTCTATCAGCTTCCATACAGAGCAGCAAGCTAATAGGCAGTTCATTGAAGCTAAAGAGTAACATAAAACATCAAATTACAGATAGAATGGCTGAGAATAGAATAAAAAACAATTAAAAATCATGTAGGAAGGTGGAATACCAACATCTGATGTGAACACAGACATAGGAAGAGCAGTTCATCATTGGAATGGATGATGGAGTTGAAAATAAGAACAAAATTTGCAGGACTTTAATATTTTTGTTACCCCAACCCCCAATTTCAGAATAGTCCCAGTGGTTCCAGCAGCAACTTTCCATTTTCTTTTGTCAGAAGGTGATTTCTCTGCTTTGCTTAGGTAGCAGAATGCTTAAGGGGAAAAAAAAATAAATAAAACCATAATGGAAAATTAGATTCAAATTAAAAATAAATAAATAAATAAAAGAAGAAGAAGGGGGTGGAAAAAGGAAGGAAATTCACTGTAATTTTTCTGGTCTTTATAAATAGTCACAGAATCAGAGAATCACAGAATCACAGAATCAGAGAATCATAGGATCATAGGATCACAGAATCAGAGAATCAGAGAATCAGAGAATCACAGAATCATAGAATCATAGGATCAGAGAATCAGAGAATCACAGAATCATAGAATCAGAGATTCAGAGAATCAGAGGATTATAGAATCACAGAATCACAGAATCAGAATCACAGAATCACAGAATCTGAATCACAGAATCAGAGAGTCACAGAATCAGAGAATCACAGAATCACAGAATCAGAGAATCAGAGAATCACAGAATCATAGAATCAGAGAATCAGAGAATCACAGAATCATAGAATCAGAGAATCAGAGAATCACAGAATCACAGAACCAGAGAATCATAGGATCATAGAATCATAGGATCAGAGAATCAGAGAATCAGAGGATCAGAGGATCATAGAATCACAGAATCACAGAATCAGAATCACAGAATCACAGAATCACAGAATCAGAGAATCATAGAATCAGAGAATCAGAGAACCACAGAATCATAGAATCACAGCATCACGGAATCATAGAATCACAGAATCACAGAATCATAGAATCAGAGAACCACAGAATCAGAGAATCAAGGAATCACAGAATCAGAGAATCAAGGAATCAGAGAATCAGAGAATCAGTGAATGAGGGAATCACAGAACCAGAGAATCAGAGAACCACAGAATCGGAGAATCACAGAATCACACAACCACAGAATCACAGAATCATAGAATCAGAGAATCACAGAGTCACAGAGAATCACTCCAAGAAGGACACTGAGGTGTTGGAGCATGTCCAAAGAAGTGCAATGAATCTGATAAAGGGTCTGGAGAGCAGAGCTGGCGAGGAGCAGCTGAGGGAAATGGAGGTGTTTAACGTGAAGAGGAGATTCAGTGGAGACCTCATTTCTCTCTACAGCTCCCTGACAGGAGGTTGGAGTGAAGTGGATGTGGGTGTCTTCTCCCTAGTAACACAAGTGTGGAAATGGCCTCAAGGGGTGGTTCAGGTTTGATTTGAGAAAAAACTTTTTCCCTGAAAGGGTTCTCAAAGACTGGCACAGACTGCCCTGGGAAGTGGTTGAATTCCCATCCCTGGAGGTCCTTCAAAGAGGCAGGGATGTTGTGTTGAGGGACGTGGTTTAGTGCCAGCCTTGGCAGAGTCAGAGAATGGTTGGACTGGATGATTCTAAAGGGCTTTTCCAACCAGAACAATGCTATGATTGTATGGTAACACCATAGGTAGTGCTATCATTATGCTTCCTGAACTCTGTTTCAGTTTGAGACTCTCCAACACAGGCCAACAGAATAATGCAAAGCATTAACAATGATCTTTGACAGGGCTGAAGACTCTAAGAAATGTAAAAACAAACTTAGAAGTCCACTCCCATGAGCTCCTCATTGTTCTTTCCCTCCAGCCTACTGATCTCAATCCATGGCATGTCCAAGAAAAGCAGCAGGAATATCTCCATAAATAATCAATGGCTCATAATGTAAATAGTTTCAGGATATAGGCAAAAGCCATGCAGGGCATCATCACTTGCAGTGAGGAGTCAGCAGAGCTGTTAACAGTGCAGTGAACTCTTCAAGTGCACAGCCAGTGAGAGATGCAGCAAGCAAGCTGGATTGAAGATGCCAATTGCTTGTAACTGTTCTTCATGAGAAACCGAAGAATCTTTTCAGTCAGACAGTCACAGAGAGGTGGGGATTAGAAGGGATCTCTGGAGATCACCTACTTCAACCCCCCTGCTGAAGCAGGTGCTCCTACATCAGGTTGCAGAGGAAAGCATCCAGGTAGGTTAGGAATCTCTCCAGAGAAGGAGGCTCCACAACCTCTCTGGGCAGCCAGCTCCAGGGCTCCAGCACCCTCACAGTGAAGAAGTTTTCCCTTACCACCTCCTGTGTTCTAGTTTGTACCTGTTGCTCTTTGTTGTATTGCTGGCAACCACTGAATAGAGTCCAGTCCCATCCTTGTGACCTTCACCTCTTAGCTACTGATCAGCACTAAGATCCCTTCTGTGGCTGCCCTTCTCCAGGCTGAACAGCCCCAAGTCTCTTAGCGTCTCCTTGGCAGAGAGCTGCTCCAATCCTCTTCAGAATCTTCTTGGCCTCCACTGGACTCTGTCCAGTAGTTCCCTGTCCCTCTGGAACTGGGGAGTGGAGAGCTGGACGCAATACTCCAGGTGCAGCCTCACCAGGAGAGACTAGAAGGGGAGAGGAACGTCCTTCAACTTGCTTGCTTCAAATGTTACCCCAAAACAAGAGCTCTAAAAAGGCAAACTGCTGAGCTAGTGGTGTCTCAAGCAGCTGTTCCAAACTTTCAAGTGTGTTCCAGTATTTGAAAACCCTTTCAGGGAAGACGTTTCCTCTAACATCCAACCTGACCAGGTGTAACTTGGGGCCATTTCCTCTCTCGTGCTATTATGTGTTACTAGGGAGAAGAACCCAGCCCCTACCTCACTCCACCCTCCTTTCAGGGGGTGTAGAGAGCAATGAGATCTCCCCTCAGCCTCCTCTACACTAAACAATCCCAGTTCCCTCAGCTGTTCCTCACCAGCCCTGCTCTCCAGACCCATCCCCAGCTTCATTGCCCTTCTCTGGACATTTTCCAGCACCTCAATGTCATTCTTGTGGAGTGAGGGGCCCAAAACTGAACCCACTAGTGATGCCATAGAAGCAGGATGAGTCTCCAAAGTAATCCATGTCCCATACCCTGGTCTGTCCCTCTGCAGTGTGTGTTGTGGGATTTCCCTGCTGCTGTTGTGTGACAGTGCCTGGCAGGTGATTCTGCCCCTCTCCAAAGTCCCTTCTGGCAGCGGTCAGCCATGGTCTGGCTCACCCATGCAGCACTGAGCAGTGCTTAAGGAGATGTTGCACATCAGAAGCCAGGCTTCAGCAGATTAAAAATTATTTTCTGTGAGGCTGTGCAGAGCTGGCTCCAGAGCTTAGTGACAGGAAATCTCCCAGGAGCTCTTACCTGCAAGAGCACTGACTGAGCTAACAAGCTGGAGGATGAGATGCTGTGGTTATCACAAGGATGTCTCATGCTGCTATCCAGAAGGTGCTGCTGCACTGGATCATCAGGTTGGCCACTGTGGAGGGACTCAGGGCTCCTAGGCTGTGCTGAAGCCACAAAGGACCTCATATATTTGTTCACTGCCCTCTTGTCATGATTCATGAACAGCTGATGCTAACAGGAGTGCTTTGCTGCCATGCTCCAAAGGCTTTGTAGGTCACCGTGGATCCCACCACTGTGTGTGACGTCTCCCTGGTGGCAGAGGAAGGCTGGTAATGCTGGCATCCATAGGAGCTCCAGGCAGGCTGGTTTGCTCCAGTGGAGAAAATGAGGCTGAGGGGAGACCTTCTCCCTCTCTACAGGCCCCTGAAAGCAGGTTGGATCCAGGTCAGGGTGGTGTCTTCTCCCTAGTAACAAGTGACAGATGAGAGGAAATGGCCTCAAGTTGCACCAGGGGAGGTTTAGGTTGGACATTGGAAGAAACTTCTTCCATGAAAGGGCTCTCAATGAATGGCACTGGCTGCCCAGGGAGGTGATTGAAAACCCATCCCTGGAGGTGTTTCAAAGAGGCAGAGATGTGGTGCTGAGGGCCATGGTTTAGCACCAGCCTCAGTAGAGTTAGAGAATGGTTGGACTGGGTGAGCTTAAAGGTCTTCTCCAACCAAACCAATTCTATGATTCTATGGTTCTGTGGTACTCTTTATTCCAATTATTTTGGAAGACCTTCCCTGCTTTTATCTCTGTGACTCCAGTTTACAGACTGTGCTGGTGAGAGAGGAGACCAGAAATCTTCCCAAGGAGCTGCAGGTCATGTTTGTCAGATGGTGGTGCCACAAGCATTTGGGAAGCTGGCAGACAGAGGAGGGAGGTGAACTTCACACTAGGAGGCTGAACAGCCCTACCAGCCTCCTGAGACTGCATGCCCAGTCTCTCACAAGCTTTGTGAGGCCAGGAAAGGAAACCCAAGGCACACCTGCTGGCAGGGGTTTGCTGAACTGGAGAATATCTGCCAGGGCCAAAGAGACCAGAGAGGCATAATCAGAGAGACAGGGCTGCATTTTATCTCCCTGTCCATTCTGTGTTGCCTCTACAGTCAGTGTATGCTTTTACTGAAGGATTTGTCATCCCTTTATACATGAGGACAAACTTCTTTGTTGTGAGGATGCCAGAGAACTGGAGCAGGCTGCCCAGAGAGATTGTGGAGTCTCCTTCTCTGGAGAGATGCCACAAGCTGCCTGGACATTGTGATCCTGGGCAAGCTGCTCTGGGTGATCCTGCTTTTGGCAGGGGGATTGGACTGGATGATCTCCAGAGGTCCCTTCCAACCTCTACCACTCTGTGGTTCTGTGATCCAGGACTAGTGCATGTCTCTAGCTGGTGTGAAGGAACAGTGCAATGGTACAGGAGTTTTATCAAGACTCATATGCCCATTTTGCCAGCAGGGGCAGGGAAGTCATTCTGCCCTGTACACAGCACTGGTTAGGCCACACCTTGAGTTCTGTGTCCAATTCTGGGCTCCTTAGTTTAGGAAAGATGTTGAGTTGCTGGAAGGTGTCCAGAGAAGGGCAACGAGGCTGGGGAGGGGTCTGGAGCACAGCCCTGTGAGGAGAGGCTGAGGGAGCTGGGGTTGCTTAGCCTGGAGAAGAGGAGGCTCAGGGGAGACCTTCTTGCTCTCTCCAACTCCCTGAAGGGAGGTTGTAGCCAGGTGGGGGTTGGTCTCTTCTCCCAGGCAAGCAGCACCAGAACAAGAGGACACAGTCTCAAGCTGTGCCAGGGGAGGTTTAGGCTGGAGATGAGGAGAAAGTTCTTCCCAGAAAGAGAGCTTGGCCCTTGGAATGTGCTGCCCAGGGAGGTGGTGGAGTCCCCATCCCTGGAGGTGTTCAAGAGGGGATTGGCTGTGGCACTTGGAGCCATGGCTTAGTTGTCAGGAGGTGTTGGGTGACAGGTTGGACTTGCTGATCTCTGAGGTCTTTTCCAACCTTGTTGATTCTATAATTCCATGATTTTACTTTTCTGGGGATTTTTAGTGCACTGCATGGCTGGGGGCTTCCTCCCTTCAGTGTCTGTGCTTTATGGCAGTGATGCCAAGAGTTGCAATCAATCGTACCAGATTCAAACCCAAAGACATCTCCAATGATTGTTTTGTCAGAAATAATGATGACTACCCTCAACTGGACACTGTGGACAATCATTGTCCTCTGCTGGCTTGGCACAACACTATGAAAAATTAACAGTTAATCAAACTCTGCAATCAGACAAAGAGCTGTGCACAAGCAGCCTCTCTTCCCAGGGCTTAGGTGCAACTGCAGGATGACCGCTGAGCTCTGGTGCTTGCTTCATAGAATAATCCAGGTTGGAAGGGACCTTCCAACCTCACTACAAGGAGGACACCGAGTTGCTGGAATGTGTCCAGAGAAGGGCAACCAATCTGGGGAAGGGTCTGGAGAACAGGGCTGGGGAGGAGGAGCTGGGGGTGTTCAGTGTGAAGAAGAGGAGGCTGAGGGGAGACCTCACTGCTCTCTACAGCTGCCTGAAAGGTTGCAGTGAGGTGGGGGTTGGGCTCTCCTCTCCAGTACCAGGTGATGGAAGGAGAGGAAATGGCCTGAAATTGTGAAAGGGGAAATTTAGGTTGGAAATTAGGAGAAACTTATTTCTTGAAAGATTAAATATTTCTTGGGCAAAGGACTCTCCACATTAGGAACCAAACCCTCACAGGCAACATTTCAGCACTCTTTCAACTTCAGCACAGCCAGCAGCTCTTCCTGGAGCTGCCAGAAACTCTGCAGCAACCAGCATGTGCTCCCAGCTGGAGGCTGGGTCCCTTGTATCCCTTCTGTCTGTACACAAAGTGCTGGAAAGGAGAATGGCTTGCAGGGGAGAACTTATTTCAGTGCAGAAAGTGAGAGGATATGAGGCAGGAGCCAACACATTGAGCTGGGCTGTGGACTGAGAGAAATGCAGGTCCTGTCTCTGGGCAGTAAGCATAGAATCATTTTGAATGGAAAAGACCTTTGAGATCATAGAGTCCAACCTTCTACCCAACACCACCATGGTCACTAAATGCTGTCTCAAAGTGCCATGGCCACAGGTTTCTTGAACACCTCCAGGGATGGTGACTCCACCACCTCTCTGAGCAGCTTGTTCCAACCCCTGACCACTCCTGCAGGAAGGGAACATTTCCTAATCTCCAAGCTAAACCTCCTGTGGTGCAACTTGAGGCCATTTCCTCTCACTCTGTCACTCGATACCAGGGAGAAGAGACCAGCACCCAACTCATTACAATCTCTTTTCATGTAACTGTAGAGATTGAGAATGTTTTTCCCTCAGCCTCTTCTCCAGAGCAAACAACCCCAGTTCCCTAGTACTATGCTGTCAGCCATGCCTCTGCACCCTTCCCTGCTTGCTGTGTGATGGGCAGAAGCACAATGCAAGGGAGAGCAGGAACTACTCAGTGATAACTCACCCAGGCATGCAAAGGACTCTAGGGGGCAGGAAGGGACACATACAAGGCTGATGAGGGGACTGGAGCACTGCCTTATGGGGAGAGACTGAGGGACCTGGGGCTTTTTAGTCTGGAGAAGAGAAGACTTAGAGGGGATTTAATCAATGTTTACAAGTATCTGAGGGCTGGGGGTCAGGAGGGAGGGGACAGGCTCTGCTCACTTGCTCCCTGGGATAGGACAAGGAGCAATGGATGTAAGCTGCAGCACAGGAGGTTCCACCTCAACATGAGGAGGAACTTCTTCACTGTGAGGGTCACAGAGCACTGGAAGAGGCTGCCCAGAGAGGTTGTGGAGTCTCCATCTCTGGAGGCTTTGAAGGCCCATCTGGATGTGTTCCTCTGTGACCTGAGCTAGATTGTATGGTCCTGCTCTGGCAGGGGCATTAGACTCGATGATCTCTTTGGGTCCTTCCCAACCCTGGACATCCTGTGATCATACATGGCTCTGTTCTCCCTGGAACTTGTCCTCAGCAAGAGCGAAGCATCAGTCACTCTCCTCAGGAGGAGTGCAGTGCCCTCTCCCTTGGCTGTTTAGTCCAAATCTGCCTGTAAATCACAGCCTGGCCCACATCTTCCACAATGCCATCTCTGCCATCATGACCTTGCAGGACCACTTCTGTATGAGGAGAGACTGAAGGAGCTGAGTGCTCTTTAGCTTGGAGAAGAGGAGACTGAGAGGTGGCCACATCAATGTTTATAAATATGCAAAGGCTGAGTCCTGAGAGGCTGGAGCCAGGCTCTGCTGGGTGATGCCCAATGCCAGCACAAGGGGCAGTGGTGGAAGCTGAGGCAAAGGAAGTGCCATAGAAAGAGGAGGAAACATTTTTTCCCTGTGAGAGTGATGGAACACTGGAACAGGCTGCCCAGGGGGGTTGTGGAGTCTCCCTCTCTGGAGATACTCAAAACCCACCTGGATGCATTCCTGTGTGATCTGGTGTAGGTGATCCTGCTCTGGCAGGGGGGTTGGACTGGATAAGCTTTGGAGGTCCTTTCCAGCCCCTGAGACTCTGATTCTGTGAGATGTTACAACATCCAAGCTCTGAGGCCTTCTCCCACCCCAGCTCAGGCAGTGGTGAGGCAAGAATCGGACGTTCTTTCCTTCTCACTTTGGAGCCTGTGGGGATTTGCTTGTCCAAAGCACTCTCATTCCTGCTCCACCCTGCTATTTTTCTAGAGGTTGTTTTCATTTTTCTTTTTTTCCCTCCTCCAAACCCATCCAGCCTTCTCCTTAGCCTGAGCTTTTGTTTTCTCTCTTCACTCTCTCCCACACTTGAGGCCAGACCTGCTGTGAGATACTGATTAATACTTTTTTTGCCCCTGCTTTGACACCATGGTTTGCTTTTTATTTAAGGCTCTGTGTCATGGGTCAGTGCTAGCACACCCCAGACGGTAAAGCCTCTGTTCTGAGATCAGCAGCGCAGAGCGGCAGTGTCCAATTGAGGTTGCACAAAGGGCCATCGGGTTTGGGGGTTTGCCTTGGTTTGCACTGCTTAAAGGGCTGTTTGCTTTTGTTGTTTGGGGGCTTTTCTTCTTGTGTTTGGTTTTTTTTTTCCCTTCTGTTTTTGTGCACAGCCCTGTGAGGAGAGGCTGAGGGAGCTGGGGTTGCTTAGTCTGGAGAAGAGGAGGCTCAGGGGAGACCTTCTTGCTCTCTACAACTCCCTGAATGGAGCTTGTAGCCAGGTGGGGGTTGGTCTCTTCTCCCAGGCAACCAGCACCAGAACAAGAGGACACAGTCTCAAGCTGTGCCAGGGGAGGTTTAAGCTGGATGTTAGGAAGAAATTCTACACAGAGAGAGTGATTGCCCATTGGAATGTGCTGCCTGGGGAGGTGGTGGAGTCATCATCACTGGAGGTGTTTAGGAGGAGACTTGGTGGGGTGCTTGGTGCCATGGTTTAATTGATCAGATGATATTGGGTGATAGGTTGGACATGATGATCTCAAAGGTCTCTTCCAACCTGGTTAATTCTATTCTATTCTATTCTATTCTATTCCATTCCATTCTATCCTATCCTATCCTATCCTATCCTATCCTATCCTATCCTATCCTATCCTATCCTATCCTATCCTATCCTAATTCTATTCTATTCTAAAGTTAGCAAAGCTGCAAGTCTGACAGGTTGGCTTTTCATGTACAGTGATCTTCTGCAGCTCCAGCAAGACATTGCAATGCATTAGCTAATGCAAGGCAAGGCTTTTCCAAGAAGTTTGCAGGGGTCAGGTGATTAACCTGTGTATTTTATAGAACATTTTAAAGACACTGTGGTCTGAGGCCTCATAAAATCATCAAACTACCACTCAGCTGCCAGCCACAGGGTTGGAGCACAAGGGCTGAGATATTGCTGCATTAGAAATGGGAGGAAACAGAGTGAAAACTCCCCTCCTGATCTGCAGGGCTGATAAAAGCTCCACAGCACACAGCCTCCCACAGCATTTTCCAAAGCCAGGGCTCAGGTTGGGCCAAGTTCAGCATGTTTGCAGAAGGCAGAAGTCGTCCTGCTGAGTCCTGCTCCACTTATGCCACCCAGTTGGAAGAAATGCTATCTGCTCTCAGGAGCAGCAGACAAATCCTTTGAGCCTCGGCACTGGAGCTGGGGAAGTGCTCACAGGGTCTCCTACCAGTCACAGAGGCTGCTTGTCTTTCTCTCCTGCCTTCTGCAGCTGTGGAGGAGCAACCAGCACTAGGAGGATGGCTTCAGATCCTGAGCCAACCAAGCCTTTAACCCTCTCATACTCTTATCAGCAGCAACCCTCTAAGCTGCAGTCTACTAAACCATCATCTGCCTTTAGGGTCTCCACTTCCTCCTTCCACTTCCTCATCACAGATCACTGGGGCTTTCCCAGCAAGGCTGGGGGTACTTGCAGACCCCTGACACATGAAGGTCAGATGGCTCCTGAGGAGGAAAACACAGAAGATAGGAGAAAGAGGCACCGTATAACAAAAAGCAGCTCCCACCCAAGCCCAGTTTCCCCAACATTTGTTGTGCATCCTCCTTGGGCTGTCCCCGCCAGCCCAGCAGGCAGGTTTCTTAGTTCCTTCCTGTGGGCTGAGTTTCTGTATCATGGATTTTTCTAGGACACACAAGCAAGATCCAAACTGAAGGGAAGCCTGAGAGCCAAACTCCCTCCATCACCCCGTGTGTTTTTAATCTCTGACCCGTCCCAACATCAGAGTTTTCAAGGGTGCTGTGCTTCCAAACATCACCTGTGCCACACAGCTTACTCAGTGCCTGGCTGCCACAGCTGCTGGAGGGCAGGGCTGGCAAATGAGGCAACGTGCTGGCAGCTGGGAAGTGCTGATGGCACCCAAAGGGCTCCTCGGCACCTACTCCCATCAGGAGCACTGAGGGATGCCATTGTGGCCAGGGGACAGCTGCCAGAAGTAGGGCTGCAAGGCTCACTGCTGCTCAGTCCAGACATATGGTTGCTATCAGGAAGAGGGTGGTGTAAATAATTGTTTCATTCCCTAAACCAGAGGAAGAAAAGAAAAGAAAGAAAGAAAAAAGGTTTAATTCAGATCTGACTGAGCCATATTATATTTTTTGCTAGCCAAATGAAAAGCAGGGGGGGGGGAAAAACCCCACAGTATAGGACCCCAAGAAACATTTTAGTGCCTTTTGGGCAAGATCCTGCACGGCAGAGATATTTTCCACCTGTAAATAATTGAGGAGAAAACAAGCAAGCAAGCAACCAACAAAAAATAACAACAACAACAACAACAACAACACAACTTATTGCACCTCATTTTTTTTCTCCAGCAAGACCATCAGGTCACTTAGGAGAAGCTGAATACATGTATAGCCCAAGAATAAAGAAGAGTAAAATGTTGAGTCAGAAGAGCAAGTCCCATCAGCATTCTGGCACCCTGCTGTGTGTTGTGCATCCAAACAGTTTTCCACCATCCCCTTCCCATGGCCAATGCTGACTGTGCTGGGCACAAGTGCAGAAGTCCACCTACAATGAGTCATTTCCAGGACTGAGTCCTAAACCATCATTCAGAAATCCTTAAATCTCTTTTCCCCCCCAGTATTGGATGTTTAACCCTTCTGCCTCTTCCACAATGTCCCAGCACACAAATGCACAGAATCATAGAATTGTTTCAGTTGGAAAAGACCTCCAAGGTCATTGAGTCAAACCATCAACCTAACATGGCCTTGGCCGTTAAACCATGTCCCAAAGTGACATGGCCACACATTTCTTGAGGGTCTCCAGGGACAGTGACTCCACCACCTCCCTGGGCAGCCTGTTCCAATCCCTGACCACTCTTGCAGCAAAGACATTTTTCCTCATCTCCAACCTAACCCTCCCCTGGCACAATGTCAGGTCATTTCCTCTCCTACTCCCTGATACTACAGAGAAGAGCCCAACCCCCACCTCACTGCAACCTCCTTTCAGAGAGTTGTAGAGAGCAATGAGGTCTCCCCTCAGGCTCCTCTTCTCCAGACTAACCAACCCCAGCTCCCTCAGCTGCTCCATTGAAGCTACATGCCAAACCCTGTTCTTCCACTCAGCTGAGCCACCACCAACATGGGACATTTATGCTCTCTTTGGTACCACTTTCCATCCTTCTCTGATAAAACTGGATCTGTTGTGACTGGCTCATGCTGGATTCAGAGAAACAAGATGACTCTGAGGAGAAAAATCACAGAATCACAGAATGTCAGGGGCTGGAAGTGACCTCCAAAACTCATCCAGTCCAACCCCCCTGCCAGAGCAGGATCACCTAGAGCAGATCACACAGGAACACATCCAGATGGGTCTTGAAAGTCTCCAGAGAAGGAGACTCCAGAACATCTCTAGGCAGCCTCTTCCAGTGCTCTGTGACCCTTAAAGTAAAGAAGTTCCTCTTGTGTTGAGCTGGAACCTCCTGTGCTGCAGCTTACATCCATTGCTCCTTGTCCTATCCCAGGCAGCAAGTGAGCAGAGCCTGTCCCCTCCCTCCTGAGCTCCAGCCCTCAGATATTTATAGACATTTATTAGATCCCCTCTCAGTCTTCTTCTCTCCAGACTAACCAGCCCCAGGGCTCTCAGCCTCTCCTCACCAGGCAGTGCTCCAATCCCTTCAGTATCCTTGTAACCCTCCCTTGGACTCTCTCCAGCAGATCCTTGTCCCTCTTGAACTGGGGAGCCCAGAACTGGATGCAATGCTCCAGGTGAGGTCTCACCAGGGCACAGTAGATCAACAGAAGCAGATCAACAGAAACTGAACCTATTACCTGTAGATCTACAGTCAGTTAGACACAGCTCTCTAATATTTC
Source organism: Dryobates pubescens (assembly GCF_014839835.1). NCBI lineage: Eukaryota > Metazoa > Chordata > Aves > Piciformes > Picidae > Dryobates > Dryobates pubescens. The sequence goes on along the minus strand of NC_071614.1, from coordinate 11,267,872 downwards.
ATGCTTTGAGGGTTGCTTGGTCTGAAGTAGTGGAAGTATTTGGAAGGAATGTGCTGCCCAGGGAGGTGGTGGAGTCCCCATCCCTGCAGGTGTTCAAGAGGGGATTGGTCATGGCACTTGGTGCCATGGTTTAGTCGTGAGATCTGTGGTGAGAGGTTGGACTTGATGATCTTTGAGGTCTCTTCCAACCTTGGTGATACTGTGATACCGTGTGATACTGTGATAAAGGGAGACTACCAGGAGGATCATAGAATCACAGAATTGTTAGGGTTGGAAGGGACCTCGAGGATCAGCTAGTTCCAACCCCTCTGCCATGGCCAGGGACACCTCACACTACTGCAGGTTGTTCACAGCCACATCCAGCCTGGCTGCAAAAACCTCCAGGCATGAGGCTTCCACCACCTCCCTGGGCAACCTGTGCCAGGCTCTTCCTAACATCTAATCTCAATCTACCCATTTCTAGTTTTTTTTCCCATTCCCCCCGGTCCTATCACTCCCTGACACCCTCAAAAGTCCCTCCTCAGCTTTCTTGGAGCCATCTTCAGATACTGGAAGGCCACAATTAGGTCTCCTCAGAGCCTTCTCTTCTCCAGACTGCACAATCCCAACTCTCTCAGTCTGTCCTCATAGCAGAGCAGCTCCAGTCCTCTGTTCATCCTCGTGGCCCTTCTCTGGACACCTTCTAGCACCTCCAGATCCTTCCTGTAATAGAGGCTCCAGAACTGGACACAGTGCTCCAGGTGTGGTCTCAGCAGAGCAGAGCAGAGGGGGAGAATCACTTCCCTCAACCTGCTGGCTATGCTGGGTGGCTGGAGAACGGAGGCTCCCTTTGTACAAGGAGTCCTATAGGAAAGACAAGGGGTGATGGGGACAAGTTACTTCCATGGGACTGCAGGAGAAAATGTTTGCCCCTGAGAACAGTCAGAGACTGGAATCATCTCCCAAGGGCAGCAGTGGAGTCCCCTCCATGGGACAGTCTGAAGGCTCAGCTTGGCAGGGTGCTGGGCCAGCTCATTTCAGCTCTGCTGTTAGCTAGAAAGGTTGGAGCAGATGATCCTTGGCATCCCTTCCAGCCTGGCACTCTGGGAGTCTGTGATTTTCAATGTTTCATCTTTAGCCACCAGGAGCTTCTGGTCAAGCCTTGTACCACTGGACTCAATGACTGTTTTGCCACCAAGGTGAAAAACCCAAGGAAACCGAGACCCAACATCAAATAGATACCAGAGGCTGACAAAGGAAAGCAAGCAAGGGTTAAGGCAAATAAAACTGATGGGAGTGGTGTTATATGGTGAGTGAATCATATGGATTATGGACCGAGGAGTACATAATTAAACATGGAAGGTATCAAGGTAAAGTACCAGAATACATAAAGAGGATAATTTCTTTAGTCAGCAAATGGGCAATAACAGGGAAGAATTTTTGTCTTGGGATAGTGAGCAGTTGTATAAACATATGATGCAAAGGCTTTTTCAAATAGACATAACATTGCCATATGTTCCATCAAAAAACTGCAGGGGGACCTGGGAAAATCAGGATGATTTAAGAGGGACTCTACCCATCCCTGCCACTGCTTGGTGAGCCGAGCACAGGCAGCCAAAGGTAAGGAGTGCTGTTAAACAAGGACACGTTAAGAGACCAGAGTGTGCCCCAGAGATTCTTGCACCGAGATAATGAAAGCTCTCAAATGTCACCACAGAGCTGCAGCTCTCCTTAAAACACGGCAGAGAGCTCCTGCTTCCTCTAGGTGCTGGGAGCTGACATTGCATATGGGATAGCTCTTCCCGACGGACACAAGAAGCCCATTAAAGTGGCTGGAATTGCAGGGAGTGCAGCAGCTGAGACACAGCCAGGCACAAACTGATTTGCAGAAAGGAGAGCTGATGGGCTGCAAGTCCAGGGAACAAACATTGCTGCTGCTGCTGCTGCTGCTGCTGAATTTTGACGGCTAAGCAAAAACAAAGGAGGAAGCAGAAAGGTTAACACTCACACTTCTCCCCTTCAGGAGCTTGCAGGTTTGGCATTAAGAAAAAGGCCACATGCCTGGTCACCTACTCTCAGGGGCAACACTGTCATGCAGCCCTTGAAAGCATTTGCCAAGCTCCCATTCCAAACAACAAAGAATTTGTCCCTGCTGCTCCTGAGGGAAGGCTGCTCCTGGACACTTCTCCTTGGAGGGCAGGAAGCTGGGATTTGAGGAGCTTCAGTTTCTGAAGCAGGTCAAACAGGGAGAGGTCAGGAAGCTTTGGTCTGAGTCAAGAACTGGCTCTGGTTGTTACCTCCCAGGCACAAAGTCCCATCTTTACCCAGAAGTAACATACTCCATTACCCAAAATCTGCATCCTCTGCTTGACTCTTCTCTAACAGATGTGAGGATGTGGTTCCCCAGCTCCAGGGGCCACGAGGATGAGCAGAGGGCTGGAGCATCTCTCCTATGAGGACAGACTGAGGGAGTTGGGGCTGTTCAGTCTGGAGAAAAGAAGGCTCTGAGAAGGCTTCTTGTGGCCTTCCAGTGTCTGAAGGGAGCTACAAGAAAGCTGTGGAGGGACTTTTGAGGGCGTCAGGGAGTGATAGGACTGAGGGGAATGGAACAAAACTAGAAATGGGGAGATTGAGATTGGATGTTAGGAAGAAGTTGTTCCCCATGAAGGTGGTGAGAGACTGGCAGAGGTTGCCCAGGGAGGTGGTGGAAGCCTCATCCCTGGAGGTGTTGAAGGGCAGGCTGGATGTGGCTGTGAGCAACCTGGGTTTGTTTTTCTAAAGAAAGAATGAAGGAGATGAGAATATTGAAAGAAGAGAGAGGAAGAGAAAGGAAGAGAAAAAGGAATATGTCCATGTGTGCCTGGTGCTCCAGCCCTCTGAACATCCTCATGGCCCTTCTCTGGGCCCTGCTCTGCCCAGAGAGAAGCAGCTTGATCTAGTGTGAAGAGCCCCTGCCCACAGCAGGGGGGTTGGAACCGGATAATCGCTGAGGTCCCTTCCAACCCTAACAATTCTGTGATCCTATGACTGATTTCACATTTCAGAGAGATTACCAAAAAAGGAGGGGGAAAGGCAGGGTTTTCTTCATTTCCTGACCATCTAGTACATGTGTAAAGAGCAAGGTGAGCTCACAGGTGGCACTGCCAGATCCTGCTCCGGAGACAGCTGCAAGAGAAGCAGTCTGCAGCACTCCACCGAAGTTCCCCGTTTGGGGAACGACCTTTGTTTTTTCCCCCTTCCCTCCTGCTGAAGCATTAATTGATTCTTTTCTATTCAGGAGCTCTTTTCACTCCTCCCAGACACTTCACTGAAAAATAATTAATTAAAAAAAAGAGAGAGAGAGAAAGAAATAATGAGGAGTTTGGGTGTAAAAACACATTCCACCACAAACCAGGTTGATTAACTTGCAGACTTTGAAAAATTAATGTCCAGTGGAAGGAACTGCTGACTGCTTAAATTAGGTCTACTTATTACAGCCCTACAAGAGAAACTAAATTAATTTTAAGCTGCAGAATGGAAATTTTCTTTTCTTTTTCATTTTTTTTGGGGTTGTGGGTTTTTTTTGGTGGCTTGTGGAGTTGAAGGGGCTGGATACTTGGGGAAATTAAAAGTCCTCTCTTGATCGCAGGGCAGATGCAGTACGGCCAGCTGTAACGCAGCTCTTTCTCACCATCCAAACTCTCTTGGCAGTTACCACAGAAGAGCTGTGAGGAATTCTAGCTCAGCTACCAACAGCACAGAGTCACAGAATCAACCAGGTTGGAAGAGACCTCCAAGATCATCAAGTCCAACTGATCACCCAACCCTAACTGATCAGCTAGGGCAGGGAGGTCATTCTGCCCCTGTGCTCAGCACTGGTTAGGCCACACCATGAGTTCTGTGTCCAGTTCTGGGCCCCTCAGTTTAAGAAGGACATTGAGAGACTTGAAGGTGTCCAGAGAAGGACAATGAGGCTGGGGAGGGGTCTGGAGCACAGCCCTGTGAGGAGAAGCTGAGGGAGCTGGGGTTGCTTAGCCTGGAGAAGAGGAGGCTCAGGGGAGACCTTCTTGCTCTCTACAACTCCCTGAAGGGAGGTTGTAGCCAGGTGGGGGTTGGTCTCTTCTCCCAGGCACCCAGCACCAGAACAAGAGGACACAGTCTCAAGCTGTGCCAGGGAAGGTTTAGGTTGGATGTTATGAAGAAGTTCTTCATAGAAAGAGAGATTGGCTGCTGGAATGTGCTGCCCAGGGAGGTGGTGGAGTCACAATCACTGGAGGTGTTTAGGAAGAGCCTGGCTGAGGTACCTGGTGCCATGGTTTAGTTGATTAGATGGTGCTGGGTGATAGGTTGGACTCAATGATCTCTGAGGTCTTCTCCAACCTGGTTAATTCTATTCTATTCCATTCCATTCCATTCCATTCCATTCCATTCCATTCCATTCTATTCTAAGTGCCTCATCCAGGCTTTTCTTAAACATCTCAAGGAGGGATGTCCACCCCACCACCTCCCTGGGCAGCCCATTCCATTGAGCAATCTCTCTTCTGTGAAGAACATTGTGATGACAGTGCAGGCTCACCAAAACAAATACATCTTGGACCAGTTTCTTTGCCCTTCTCTGGACATTGTCCAGCCCCTCAATGCCCTTCTTGCAGTGAGGGGCCCAAAAGTGAAGCCAATACTCAAGGTGTTCCCTCACTAGTGCTGAGTCCAGTGGGACAATCACTGCACTGGTCCTGCTGGCCACACTATTGCTGATCCAGACCAGGATGCTGATGGCCTTCTTGGCCACCTGAGCGCACACTGACTCATATTCAGCTGACCACCAACCAGCACCCCCAGGGTGTTTCTGCCTGTCAGTTTTCACAGAATCACTAAGGTTGGAAGAGACCTCAGAGATCATCAAGTCCAACCTCTCACCACAGACCTCATGACTAAACCATGGCACCAAGTGCCACGTCCAATCCCCTCTTGAACACCTCTAGGGATGGTGACTCCACCACCCCCCTGGGCAGCACATTCCAATGGCTAACAACTCCCTCTGGGAAGAACTTTCTCCTCACCTCCAGCCTAAACTTCCCCTGGTGCACCTTGAAACTGTGTCCTCTTCTTCTGGTGCTGCTTGCCTGGGAGAAGAGACCAACCCCCACCTGGCTACAACCTCCCTTCAGGCAGTTGTAGACAGCAATAAGGTCTCCCCTGAGCCTCCTCTTCTCCAAGCTAAACAATCCCAGCTCCCTCAGCCTCTCCTCATAGGGCTTGTGCTCAAGGCCTCTCCCCAGCCTTGTTGCCCTTCTCTGGACACCTTCCAGCACCTCAACATCTTTCTTGAATTGAGGGGCCCAGAACTGGACACAGTACTCAAGGTCTGGTCTAACCAGTGCAGAGTTAGGGTCACACTGACTTCCCTGCTCCTGCTAGCCACACTATTCACTCAGTCTGCCCCAAGCCTGGAACATTTATGGGGTTGTTGTGACCCAAGTGCAGGACCCAGCTTTTGGGCCTTCTGTATCTCAAACATTTGCCCTCATCCCTCCCTCCATCAGACTCTGGAAGGGGAGTACCCGCTACACCGGCTGTAAAGCCTGTACCTTACCTGCTAACCCAGGGAAGGAGATGTGGATGGATCACTTCTGGTGCTCATTGAGTGCTCAGTCCTCTCCTGGCAGCACCAATGGCAGTGCTGAGTGACAGCCACAGCTTGTCATTTAAATACCTGCCTGGGGATTAGAGCCAGGTCAGGTGCTTCCCTCCGCAGTCATCACCTAATATTAACAACTTTCGGTCACTATCTAATCAGGGCTGGATCCAAACCTGTGACTGACAGGTTTTTAATTGCTAGTCTCCTAAGTCATACAGTTCCTCTCCCTGGGAGGTGTTACCTTCAGCTCTTATTATGACGGATAAGGGCAAAGATTGTGCTGCTAAAATGAGCGCGGTGATGTAGGTATCTGAGGGGCTGCTTTGTCTCTTGGCTCTCAGAGTGTTTTGGGTTTGTTTTTCGACAGAAAGAATGAAGGAGATGAGAATATTGGAAGAACAGATTCTCAAAAGGAAGAGAAAAAGGAATACATCCATGTGTGCCTGGCGCTCCAGCCCTCTGAACATCCTCAGGGCCCTTCTCTGGGCCCTGCTCTGCCCAGAGAGAAGCAGCTTGATCTAGTGTGAGGTGCCCCTGCCCATGGCAGGGGGGTTGGAACTGGATGATCCTTAAGGTCCCTTCCTATCCTAACAATTCTATGATTCTATGAGGATGATCAGAGGTCTGAAGCACCTCTTCTATGAAAACAGACTGAGAGTTGGATCTATTCATTTGGAGAAGGCTCCAGGGGGACCTAATTGTGTCCTTCCAGGATCTGAAGGGGGCTACAAGAAAGCTGGGGAGGGACTTCTGGAGGGTGTCAGGGAGTGATAGGACTGGGGGGGATGGAACAAAACTAGAAATGGGTAGATTCAGATTTGATGCTAAGAAGAAGTTCTTGCCCATGAGGGTGGTGAGAGACTGGCACAGGTTGCCCAGGGAGGTGGTGGAAGCCTCATGCCTGGAGATGTTTGCAGCCAGGCTGGATGTGGCTGTCAGCAACCTGCTGTAGTGTGAGGTGTCCCTGGCCATGGCAGGGGGGTTGGAACTGGCTGACCCTTGAGGTCCCTTCCAAGCCTAACAATTCTGCCATGCTGTGATTCTGTGTGGGCCGGTGAAACCAGGCTGTGCTCTCCTACTTTGCTGCGAAAAAAATGAAGGAGAAGAAAAAGTAAAATAAAGAACATAAGCATGCAGGAACAGTCTATCATGCCTCACCTCTTTTGCTTTCCAGTTTCTATTTGCTCCTTTATTTTCCATACTTTAAAATCTCATTTAGCATTCTCTGGAGAAGGAGAGCACAAGATTACAATCTAACGATTGTAATGAGAATGGGTTACGTTTGTGCCATTTCCCATTTTCATTACAATCTTTGTAGCAAGAGTAATGTAACAGAATTTTTAATGTCTTCTATATTGCATGAACATTTCTTTTCTTTTATTTCCCCCACCCCCCCCCACCCCCTTTTTCCTGCTCCATTTCAATGGATGCTGCTGTTGCAGAGCATGGCAACTTTGATCTTTTTATAGCTTGCATTACGATCGCCATGGCCATTTCACCCACTTCCCCAAAGTGGGAGCTATTTTGATCTACTGCTGCAGAAGGCAAGGCATCCACAGATGCTGTTCATACCTAGGAAATTGTTTCCCTCCAAATCCCAGCGGTGGCTGAGTACAAGACACTGTCATCACCAAGGCTGTGTGTTTCTCTGAGTGGCACTGTGGGAATTGTAGTCTGCAGAAGAACAGAGCAGTTGGGCTCTAAAGAAGCAGAGACAGCTCTTGGACTCAATGATCTCTGAGGTCTTTTCCAACCTGGTTAATTCTATTCTATTCTATTCTATTCTATTCTATTCTATTCTATTCTATTCTATTCTATTCCATTCCATTCCATTCCATTCCATTCCATTCTATTCCATTCTATTCTAAGTGCCTCATCCAGGCTTTTCTTAAACATCTCAAGGAGGGATGTCCACCCCACCACCTCCCTGGGCAGCCCATTCCAATGAGCAATCTCTCTTCTGTGAAGAACGTTGTGATGACAGTGCAGGCTCACCAAAACAAATACATCTTGGACCAGTTTCTTTGCCCTTCTCTGGACATTGTCCAGCCCCTCAGTGCCCTTCTTGCAGTGAGGGGCCCAAAAGTGAAGCCAATACTCAAGGTGTTCCCTCACTAGTGCTGAGTCCTGTGGGACAATCACTGCACTGGTCCTGCTGGCCACACTATTGCTGATCCAGACCAGGATGCTGATGACCTTCTTGGCCACCTGAGCGCACACTGACTCATATTCAGCTGACCACCAACCAGTACTGTGGGAATTGTAGTCTGCAGAAGAACAGAGCAGTTGGGTTCTAAAGAAGCAGGGACAGCTCTTGGAGAAAAGTGTGCCAGGGGAAGTTTAGGCTGGAGGTGAGGAGAACGTTCTTCACTGAGAGAGTCATTCGCCATTGGAATGTGCTGCCCAGGGAGGTGGTGGAGTCACCATCCCTGGAGGCGTTCAAGAGGGGATTGGATGTGGCACTTGGTGCCATGGTTTAATCATGAGGTCTGTGGTGCCAGGTTGGACTTGATGATCTTTGAGGTCTCTTCCAACCTTGGTGATTCTGTAATTCTGTGTGTTCGGTGTGGCACTGACTGAGACAAGACTGGAAGATTTCCTAAGGCATATAAACCTTCCTGTGAAGCTTCCTGTCGTGATCAGCAGCTGAAGAGAAGGGTGGTTGGATATCATAAGAGGTGTTGGAGTCCAGAGGAGGCCACAAAGATGATCCAAGGGCTGAAGCAGCTCGGCTATGAGAATAGACTGAGGGAGCTGGGGCTGTTCAGCCTGGAGAAGAGAAGGCTCCAGGGGGACCTTAGAGCTGCCTTCCAGTACCTGAAGGGATCCTGCAGGAAGGCTGGAGAGGGAGTTTGCATAAGGGTGTCTAGAGACAGGACAAGGGGGAATGGTTTGAATCTGAGGGGGAGTAGGGTGAGACTGGAGCTGAGGAAGAAGTTCTTCAATACGAGGGTGGTGAGACATTGGAATAGGCTGCCCAAGGAGGCTGTGGATACCTCAGGAGAGGCTAAACCTGTCCAAGAGGTGGTTTCAGCTGAAGGTCCTGGTCACGCTTATTGGATAATGCAAGAGAATGGTGACATTCAATGTATTCCACAAAGAAATTTAACTTTAGCTGAAAGAGTTTAATTTCAGACTGTTGTACAGATACATCACGCCCAAAGGAAGAATCCATGAGGAATCTACAGTGCACGAACCCTGGGAACCCTGAGAGCCCTGAGTCAACTGAGAGTCCCTGTTTCCCTGTTTCCCTTTTCTTCGGTGTTCAAGGTCAGGTTGGGTGAGGCCTTGACCAGCTGAGTCTAGTTGAGAGGCATCCCTGCCCATGGCAGGGGCTTGGAGTAGATGATCTCTGAGGTCCCATCCAACTTGAGCCATTCTAGGATTCTAGAATCAGGACACAGTCACCATAATGCAGTGATCAGGATGAGCCAATAGTCAAGTCATAGAATCATAGAATGGGTTGGGTTGGAAGAGACCTTAAAGATCATCCAAGTTCCAACCCCCTGCCATAAGCAGGGCCACCCAAAAAGTATTTCACTGGCAAAAAGGCTTCCTAAAATACACCAAAAAGGCACAAGCGGCACCACACAGCCCAATCACTCTGAAATCCTCCTCTCCAGAGCTTTGGAAACCAGATTCCAACACACCCCAACTGAAGGGGGAAAAAAAACAACATAAAAATGATTGTGCAGGATTTATGTTTTATTTACTAGGGTCCACCCCACCCTGCTTCCAAATGAGCCTGCAAAGGGGCAAGACGAGACAAAAAACCCAAACTAAACCTTCCTCTGGAGTCACAAGGGCAAAGCTGTCCATGAAAGCCAACAAAGAAATAGAAAAGTATTCCAGATTCATCAGCATGAGAAGGTGTTTGCCTTGTGAGCACTCATCTGAAAGGTTCAGCTGCCTTTGGAGGCTGATTTGCATGTTTGGAACTTGGAGCAGTTCCCTACTGAAATCATTTTGCTGAAGTTTTCATTTCACAACAGCTTCTGCAGGCACTTCCCAAGGAAGCAGACAGGCACCAACAACTTGTGAACATGTTCTCCATGCATGGTGGTGGTGGTTGATTCCTTAGAAGTGCCAAGTGTCATGCTACAGAAGCAGCAGGCACAAGCTAGCAGTTTGGATTTGTTAGTGCAAGTGTGACTCAACCCAGGAGCTCAAGAGGGGAAAAGAGAGCTGGCATGGCTAGCTCAACACAGCACCCCTGAGGGCATTTGCACAGACTCTGTGTGTCCAGCAAGGCTTCAGAGGACAAGGCACAGAATCACAGAGAATGTTTGGACTTCAGGATCTTAAAGGTCTTTTCCAGCCAAAAGGATTCTAGCTTGCTAAGATGCAGAAGCCTGGACTTCATCCTTTACCACCTGGAGCTGATTTTTAACCCTGCCGTTTGTCTGCGCAACTTCTGCTGCACTTGACATAAGCTGAACACATCTACACTAAGGCTCTTTTTCTTCTTCTTCTTCTTCTTCTTTATTTTTCCTCTTTTTATTTTTTCTTTTCCCCCCCCCTTTGAGTCTAAATTTAACACTGCAGACCCTGAGGATAAAACCAGTTGAGCCCTTTGGAGGGAAAGCGTTCATCCTCTTTATCAGAGTGGCTTTCCCGGTGGCTTTCTCTTCAGCGAGAAGAGTGTCTGGGATAATTGCTCTTTCCACAGAGGATCAATACTGTGTAATTAATCAAGATGAAATCATTCTTTGCACTTCTCCAGGTTTCATCCTTGAGACATATTCTCAGATTCACAGACTCCTGGAGATAGCAACCCTCTCCTCCTGCACTACCCCAAAACACCCTGGGGGCAAAACCATCACGATCCAGCTGTCCAGAGCCTAGCCTGACATATCTTAATAGAAGAAAAGAGACAAGGAGGCCCAGATGTCTCTTTATTAGGACCATCCTCTCTGCAGAGACAACAAGCCCTTAAAATCCACCACAGTCAGCGCAACATTTGCATCAAGGGACCTCTTTTTTTGTCATCCCCTCCCAGGAAAGATGGCACCAAACTGGCAGTGATTACAAAGCAGAAGTGTGCAGCGAGGAAGGAAAAACACCTAGCTCGCAGCCAGGAGAATTCAGCTGCCGTGCCTACGGTCTGCAGAGCTGGCTCAGAGCTGGGGGTGCTGCTCACACCCAGCACACTCCTCGTTCATTGCGGGGAGCACGTTTTGTAAGCCGCTGCCTGGAATCAGGCAGCAGAGGAAGCAATTGAAAATAACACTTTCTAGGAAGGATCAAAGCATGAACATTTGACATTCAAGTAATTGTTATCTCTAGCAGGAGATGGTTATATAGAGAGATTTATTTAGATATCTATAAATTTATGGATTTATATTTAATTATATATATTATTATATTATATTTTATTTTATTCTATTTTATTTTATTCTATTTTATTGTATTTTCTTTTATTATTTTCTATTTTCTTTTATTACTTTCTAATTTCTTTTCTTGTGTTTTATTTTGTTTTGTTGTGCTTTATTAATTTTTAAAATTTAACTCATTTTATTGTATTTTATTGCTTTCTACTTTTATTTTCTATTTTCTGTTATTATTGTCTATTTTCTTTTCTTGTCTGTAATTTTGGTTCAGTTTATTTTATTCTTTTTTAAAAGTTAACTCATTTTATTGTATTTTATTGTTTTCTACTTTATTGTATTTTATTTTGGTTCATTATTTTTAAAATTCAACTTATTTTATTTTGTCATTTTCTACTTTATTTTATTGAATTTTAATTTTGTCTTGGTTTATTATTTTCTAAATGTAACTTAATTTATTTTATTTTGCATTTTATTGTATTTTATTTTATTATTTTCTATTTTCTTTTATTGTATTTTATTATTTTTTAAAAATTATTTTATTGTATTGTATTGTTTATTTTTATTGTTTTATTTTAATTTTTATTTTATTTTACCTTATTCTACTTGGGTTTATTTATTTTTAATTTTATTTTACTTTCTATTTATGTTTTAAATTGTTTATTTTATTTTATTAGGATCTATTTTATTTTTTAAAATTTAACTTATTTTATTATTTTCTACTTTATTTTATTTTTTTAAATTAACTTATTTTATTTTATTATTTTTTATGTTATTGCATTTTATTATTTAATTTATTTTATTGTTTCATTTTATTTTAATTTTTACTTTATTTTACTTTATTCCACTTTATTTTATTTATTTTTAATTTTATTTTCTATTTATTTTATTTTATTTTTATTTTATTTTATTTTTATTTTTTTATTTTATTGTATTTGATTATTTAATTTATTTTATTGTTTAATTTTATTTTAATTTTCACTTTATTTTACTTTATTCCACTTTATTTTATTTATTTTTAATTTTATTTTATTTTCAATTTAATTTAATTTAATTTTATTTTATTATTTTATTTTTTATTTTATTGTATTTTATTATTTCATTTATTTTATTGTTTTATTTTATTTTAATTTTCCCTTTCTTTTACTTCATTCCACTTTACTTTATTTAATTTTTATTTTATTTTCTAATTATTTTATTTTTAATTTGTTATTTATTTTATTTTATTTTTTCATTTTATTTTATTTTAATTTATTTTATTTTATTTTATTTTATTATTATCTCCCTTTTAACTTCAAAATGCCAGAGGGGAAAAAACAAATGAAAAAAAAAAACAAAATCAGTTCTAATGGATTTAAGACAAAATGAAACATCTCAAACAGCTCATTTGACCTGGAAACATTCCCCTTTTAATACATAGACTTCTCCATTTCATTCCAATTTGGGCTAAAAAGGCTGAAATTTGTCACAGTCAAATTCCAATCATCTCCACTTATGTTTAAGATTCCTCTTGCCTGCCAGCCTCTCTCTACTCCTCTCTCCACCAAGCACAATCAAGGCAAAATGCCTCCTGAAAATGCTGGTAGCACTGAAATGAGGCAGCTGGTGAAGACAATTATCAATAATACATAGGGATGTGTTGATTAAAGAAAGCTCTGAGAAGAATGACTGGAATGTGCCATTGGTTGGGGTGAGCAACAAAGACCCTTTAGTAGAGCTGAGCTGAGAGACAGCATCGGCTCAAGGTGATGGTGCCTTGGTTCAGTTTACATTAAAGGGAAGAATAAACAAGGGTAAGGCTGGAACTAATGTTCTCCATCTCCAAAGGGCAAGCTCTGAGCACCCTAGCCACTGAAGTCAACATGCTGCCTGTCTCCAGCCCTTGAAGGGGGACAAGCCTGAAGTGATACTGTGATACTGTGATTCTCTGAGTCACTGGTGCTAATCATGGAATCATAGAATTGTTAGGGCTGGAAGGAACATCCAGCTCCAACCCCCCTGCCATGGCCAGGGACACCTCACACTACAGCAGGTTGCTCACAGCCACATCCAGCCTGGCCTTCAAAACTTTCAGGAATGAGGCTTCCACCACCTCCCTGGGCAACCTGTGCCAGTCTCTCACCACCCTCATGGGGAGAGACAATGAAATACATAGGCTCCTCTAAGAGGTCCTTGAGTGCACACCATCGTGACACCTCACACCATCAGCCATGGAACAACCTGAATGAAGGGGAAAATGTTTTGATGCTCAGTGATTGGATTATGTGGTTACAGAGACAAGATCTGTGGAGATACTTGGAAAGAAGGGGGGGGAAAAGGCAGGAGATAAATTCTGACAGGAACACCTCCATTCAGGCTGGGAGCCATGGGTCCATGTCAGTTTACAGCTAGCTGTGCAGGGCACTGACATTCTCCTGGGCAACCTGTTCCAGTGTCTCACCACCTTCATGGTGAAGGTCTCAAATCAGGTCTGAAAGTTGAATTCCTAGAAGGAGGGGGGAAAAAAGAAGCATCTAAGGACCTGCTGGATATAGAACCACTTAAAACTACCTGAAGGGTGGTTGTAGCCAGGAGGGGGTTGGTCTCTTCCCTCAAGCAACCAGCACCAACACGAAGCTGTGCCAGGGGAACTTTAGGTTGGAGGTGAGGAGAAAGTTCTTCACTGAGAGAGTCATTCGCCATTGGAATGTGCTGCCCAGGGAGGTGGTGGAGTCCCCATCCCTGGAGGTGTTCAAGAGGGGATTGGATGTGGCACTTGGTGCCATGGTTTGGTCATGAGGTCTGTGGTGCCAGGTTGGACTTGATGATTTTTGAGGTCTCTTCCAGCCTTGGTGATTCTGTGATTCTGTGCAAAGAGCCTTTCACTCAAACTTTAATATGAGTAATGACACTGCACAGAGGGGCAAAGGGAAGGCAGGTAGTGGGAATGAAGTCTTACCAGACTGGAAAGCACAGCAAAAAAAGAAGAGCTTAACTGTCTCCAGTTGGGACAACCTAGATAATCTCATTCAGAATTGAGACAGAACTGGCACAGGAAACTCCAGAAGCAGTCACAGGTCTTCCTGACAAGCCTCTCAACTCACTGAGTACAAAAATAGCACATGCAGTGCCTACAGCTGAGAGGGAGAAGAAAAGAAGGTCTGACAATTACAAGTTACTCTGGCCTCGAAGGTCTGAAGGTTTCTGAACACATTTGGAAAGAAAGAAGTAATTTCAGTCATGGAGATAAACTGGGAAGGGGCTGAAAATATTACCACAGGGTTTAGTTTTGCTCAGAGTAGGTTGGTTTAGATTAAATGGATAGGATTCTTGAAAGATTAATGATTTTCTAGACAAAGGAAATATGGTGGATATAATTCATCTGGGCTTCAGCAAAGCATTTAATAAGGCACCAGATGGGAAATCATTTCTTAAACTAGAGAAAATGGGGATGCACAGAGGAACTGGTGAGTGGGAGCCTGCTGTAAGGGAGACCACCACTGGCAGCGCTGCAAAGAGAACTGCTGAGTGGAGGAGACACCTGAATGAAGCTTCCCCTGAAGCTAGTTTGGGATTTTTCTTCCTTCTCCATTTCCTGATAGCTTGGACATAAACAGGGAGAGTGCTTACTTTTGAAACTCTGAGTGGGATATTAATGATTATCTATGAATCGTAGAATCATAGAATGGGCTGGGCTGGAAAGGATCTCCAAAGGTCATCCAGTCCAGCCTCCCCCCGCCGTCAGCAGGGACATCCCCAACCAGATCAGGCTGCCCAGAGCCCTATCCAGCTTCACCTTGAATATCTCCAGGGATGGGGCCTCAATCACCTCCCTGGGCAACCTGGTCCAGTGTTCCACTACCTTCATAGTAAAGAACTTGCTCCTAACATCCAGTCTAAATCTGCCCTTCTCCAGCTTAAAGCCATTGCCCCTGGTCCTGCCACTGCAGGCCTTTGCAAACAGTCTCTCTCCATCCTTCTTGTAGCCCCCTTCAGGTGCTGGCAGGCTGCTATTAGGTCTCCCTGGAGCCTTTTCTTCTCCAGGCTGAACACCCTCAGTTCCCTCAGCCTCTTCTTATTGCAGAGGTGCTCCAACACACTGATCATTCTTGTGGCTCTCCTCTGGACCCTCTCCATGAGGTCTAGGTCCTTCTTGTATTTAGGGCTCCAGACCTGCACACAGTACTCCAGGTGAGGTCTCACCAGAGCAAAGTGGCAGAATCACCTCCCTGGATCTCTGGCAATGATACTTTTGAAGCATCCCAGGATGGTATTTGCCTTCTGTGCTGCAAGCTCACACTGCTCATGTCCAGCTTCTCATCCAACAGCACCCCCAAGTCCTTTTCCTCAGGGAAAAGGACTATCACCTATCACCTCATCCCCCAGTCTGTACTGACAGTAAGGATTGTTACAGCCCAGGTGCAGAACCCTGCACTTGCTCTTGTTGAACCTCATGAGGTTCACCTGGGCTGCCTCTCCAGACAAAGCTCAGGGCAGCAGACAGAAGGAACAGATGGATTTGAGGAATAGACTAAAACAAAAGTAATTCTGTAACATGCAACATGAGCTCATGCACTGACAACACAGGGGCTGGAGCAGGTCCAGAGGAGGCCATGAAGATGATCAGAGGGCTGCAGAAACTCCCCTGTGGGGAGTGGCTAAAAGAGTTTGGGCTGTTCAGCCTGGAGAGAAGAAGGCTCTGAGAAGACTTATGGAGGCCTTTCAGTAACTGAAAGTGCCTCAAAGAAAAAAATCAGTCTACTTGTGCCATCCACTTGGCAAGAACAACTGTGTATGAACTGACCTACAAAATAAGGAAATTCAGACAACTTAGTAATAAACAAAGAATTTTAAAGATAGGGCACATCTCCAGCCCAGTGATACCACCCCCCAATGGAAGAGCAGAATCAACACTAGAGAACAAGAAGGTCTCCCCTGAGCCTCCTCTCTCCAGGCTAAGCAACCCCAGCTCCCTCAGCCTCTCCTCACAGGGCTGTGCTCCAGACCCCTCCCCAGCTTTGTTGCCCTTCTCTGGACACCTTCCAGCAACTCAACATCTTTCCTACACTGAGGAGCCCAGAACTGGACACAGGACTCAAGGTATGGCCTAACCAGTGCTGAGTACAGGGCAGAATGACTTCCCTGCTCCTGCTGGCCACACTATTCATGATGCAGACCAGGATGCCTTCTTGGCCACCTGGCCACACTGCTGACTCATGTTCAGCTGCTGTCAACCAGTACCCCCAGGTCCCTTTCTGCCTGGCCACTCTCCAGCCACTCTGACCCCAGCCTGTAGCTCTGCATGGGCTTGTTGTGACCAAAGTGCAGCACCCAGCACTTAGATGTGGTCAGTCTCATGCCCTTGGACTCTGCCCTTCTGTCCAGCCTAGCAAGATCCCTCTGCAGAGCTCTCCTACCCTCTAACAGGTCAACACCTGCCCCCAGCTTGGTGTCATCTGCAAACTTGCTGATGACTGACTCAACGCCCTCATCCAGATCTTCGATAAAGATATTAAAGAGCATGGGGCCCAGCACTGATCCCTGGGGGACACCACTGCTGCCTGGCTGCCAGCTGGATGTGGTACCATTCACCACCACTCTCTGGGCTCAGCCCTCCAGCCAGTTCCTGTCCCAGCACAGAGTGATGCTGTGATCATCTAGTTCCAACCCCTGTGCCATGGGCAGGGGCACCTTCCACTGCTCAAAGCCTCATCCAACCTGGCCTTGCACACCTCCGGGAAGGGTGCATCTACAACCTCCCTGGGCAACCTGTTCCATTCTCTCACCACCCTCAATGTAAGAAGTGCTTCCCTCTCCTCCAGTAAAGGTTCTGCATATACCCTGTCATACAAACTATCATGGACAGAAACTTTAGTTGTGGTCGAGAAACAAGCAGCAGGAATTTATCCAGGCAGAGCAGGACAAGGTCACTGTGAAGGGCAGAGAGGAGACTGCAGAGATGGCAGCACTGGGGGACGTTGGCTCAAGTGGTGTTTACCATTATTATCATCTCTGCTCATGAGCCCTTAGCACTGCAAGGAGTAAAATGCAAGTTATGAACAGTCCTCTGGAAGGCTATTGGGATAAAACCCCTTATTAATGGCATTATTATCCCTTCAAAGCCTAAATATCTTGCTTTTTCAGATGCTAGAAATTAAACAGCCTGAAACACAGGTGTGAATGGCATTTGATGTCATGAATATTGGAAGAATACATAAAATATGTTGGCTAGATGGCTGGAGGACAAAATAGGTGCAGGAGAGAAGTTACACAACAGCTTGGAAACAATGCTGCTATTAGCAGGGAGGAAAGAGGAGGTAATAAAATTCGGAAGGCAGGAAAAGGGCAGAAAAATGCTACAGGAGAAGGAAAAGTTAAGCAGAAAACATAAGAAGTAAATGGGCACTACAGCAACATCCAAGGAAACTCTGCCATGATAGGATAGGATAGGATAGGATAGGATAGGATAGGATAGGATAGGATAGGATAGAATAGAATAGAATTAACCAGGTTGGGAAAGACCTTTGAGATCATCAAGTCCAACCTATCACCCAACACCATCTAATCAACTAAACCATGGCACCAAGCACCCCATCCAGTCTCTTCCAAAACACCTGCTCAGCTCCCATGGGTGCTCTTTGGGAACCTGAAGGGGACTTGTCAGAGGTGGATGGAGTCAATGGAGGGTCCCCAGTAACTCAGCTGTGCCTCTTCTCCCTGTTGTTGATTGGAGCTGAGATGCCAGGCTGGTGGCTGAGGGAGATGTATGAACAGATCCACTCCTCTTGGTGCCCAGGGAGGTGGTGGAGTCACCATCACTGGAAGTGTTTAAAAAGAGCCTGGATGAGGCACTTGGAGCCACTTGGTTTAGTTGATTGGATGGTGTTGGTTGATAGGTTGGTCTCAAAGGTCTTTTCCAATCAGGTCTATCCTATCCTATCCTATCCTATCCTATCCTATCCTATCCTATCCTATCCAGTTCTTCCCAGAAAGAGTAATTGGCCACTGGGATGTGCTGCCCAGGGAGGTGGTGGAGTCACCATCCCTGGAGGTGTTTAAAAAGAGCCTGGATGAGGCACTTGGTGCCATGGTTTAGTTGATTAGATGGTGTTGGGTGACAGGTTGGACTTGATGAACTCTGAGGTCTTTTCCAACCTGGTTAATTCTGCATTCTTTACTGCAGGGCAGTTGCCTTTAGCAGAGGGACAGGACAAGGAGCTGGGGAGGAAGAGGGAGAGAAACTGAAAGAGTCATTAAACCTCTGGAGCAAAATGCCCTAAACGTCACCCAGGGGAACCTCTGCTGAACACACCAGGACTCAGGGAACTGGAGCATTGCCATGAGAACAAGGGAGAGGAAGGATTTTGGAAGCTCTGCAGAGGGTGAGGTAAACAAGCAATCAGCTGTGACAAGAGAGCCAAAGCAATGAAGAGGCATAATAATATATAATGCTATTTCAAAACAACAGATGGGAATAGGGAATTGATAGTGAAGCGATTAATACTAGCAGTGAAGGAACTAAACACCTTTAAAATGCACAATATTTAATAAGAGTCAAGACAAAGACTCACAGCAATTCAGAAATTAACAAGGAATAATCTAAAGGGCAAGTGTCAGGAGCCAGACTCTTCTCAGTGGTACCCAGGGACAGGACAAGGGGTGATGGGCACAAAGTGGAACACAGAGAGACTCCCATGGAAATGTGAGGAAAAAAAATCTCCACTGGACAAGGCTTCTCAGAGAGGTTATGGAATCTCCATCTCTGGAGGCATTTGGAACCTGCCTAGATACATTGCTGTGGGACTTGTTCCATGTGATCCATGTGTTGAACTCAATGATCTTTAGAGGTCCCTTCAAACCTCTACTGTTCTGTGATTTTATATGATAATAAATACAGTGGAAACCGGGGAGGCAGAGCAAAAGGAACCCAAACAGATGCCAAGTGCCTTCTTGTGGAAAGGAAGGTGGCTTCTAGGGGTAAGGAAAGGACCCTTGGGGTAAGACTTGTAAGTGCAACATAAGAGCCATGTCTGCTAACCTGGTCAGCAGCTGGAAAGTCCCTGTTAAAGCACTGGGAAGAAAGGTCAACCTTCATGCTGCCCCAGTTGCACTCAGCCCCCACCAGCAGCTGTGGCTCTCCCAGACCTTCAGGGCTGGTATCAGGTCTGTGGGACCTGCTCTGTGGCGACCTCATTGCTCTCTACAACTCCCTGAAAGAAGCTAGCAGTGAGGTGGGAGTTGGGTCTTCTCCCTAGTCTCAGGTGATAGAAGGAGAAGAAATGGCCTGAAATTGTGCCAGGGGAGGGTAAGGGTGAAGATGAGGAAAAATTCCTTTGCTGCAAGAGTGGTCAGGGATTGGAACAGGCCTGGAGGTGTTCAAGAAATACATGACCATGGCACTCTGGGACATGGTTTAAAGGACATGGTGGTGGTGTGCTGACTGTTGGACTCAATGATCTTAGAGGCCTTTTCCAGCAGAAACTATGCTATGATTCTATCATTGCCAGTCTGCTACTCTGAGCTCTGTTTCAGCTGGGGCTTGCTGGGGATGCTCAGGTCTCCATTATGGCCCCAGAAGACTCTCATCCCACCCTTGCCCCGTTCCAAGCAGCATGTGCCAGGGACAGGGCCCCATGCACCAGGTTTTTCCTTTCTGCTGCTGATGCTTTAAGAGGTAGTTTCTTACAGGGGCTTTGGAATTTTTAATGGCTTTCACTCCTCCACAGTTTTGTAGCATTCATTCCTCCTCTGCTGCAAGTTTCAGACTTGAATTGATACTTGAGTTCCAGTAGCTAGTGTTGACATTCTGAACTGCACCTACAAACAGAATGATTCCATACACAAATTAACCCACGGGTGTGCAGCTTTATGTAACCTGATGCTTGCTAACACAGTCTGCAGAGCTGTTAGGGAGTTGACTGGAGGGAAGTAACTAGGAAGGCAAGAAACAGGGAGGGCTGGAGTTGTGCATTTCTGTCCAGCTCCTGGTGGAGCTGTGGGTGTGCCACCAGCCTTTCTGCTCTGGTTTCTGAGATCTTGGCTACAGAAAACCCAGAGCACAATTGTCAGCTAATGTTCAGCAGAGAAACAGCACTGGCAGCCCAGCAGGCAGTTGTGTGCTTGGCTGCATCCAGAGCAGGGAGAGCAGCAGCACAGGGAGGGGATTCTGCCCCTCTGCTCTGCTCAGACCCCACCTGCAGCACTGCCTCCAGCTCTGGGGTCTCCAGCACAAGAAGGACCTGGAGTTGCTGGAGAGGGTCCAGAGGAGGCCACGAAGATGATCAGAGGCTGCAGAACCTCCCCTATGGGGACAGGCTGAGAGAGTTGGAGATGTTCAGCCTGGATAAGAGAAGGCTCTGGAGAGATCCTAGAACAGCCTTCCAGTACCTGAAGGGAGGTACAGGAGAGCTGTGGAGGGACTTTTGATAAGGGCTGGGAGTGATAGGATGAGAAGGAATAAATTGAAGCTGGAATGGGGAATTTTTAGACTGGAGATTAGGAAGAAATTCTTTACAGTGAGGGTGGTGAGACATGAATCTATGAATCTATGAACAGGGGCCAAGATGCAGATGAGAAGTGCTACATATTGATAGCATCTCATTAGAAAGCCTAAGGATAAAGGGGTTCATCATGGGCAAATTCAGGATCTGAAGTTGTTTTTTCTGAGCTGAGCTGCAGAAACTGCCCTTTTATTTCCCAGGCACTTCTAAATGCAAGGGAAAAGGTTAAAGCAAACTACTAACAGCAGCTGGTGCAACTTGTAATCCATAGATCACAGAGTCAGAGAATGGTTTGGGCTGGAAGAGACCTCAAAGATCACCCAGTTCCAACCCCTCTGCCATGGGCAGGGACACCTCCCACCAGCCCAGGTTGCTCAGACCCCCATCCCACTGGGCCTTGAACACCTCCAGGGAGGGGGCATCCACATCCTCCCTGGGGAACCTGTGCCAGTGTCTCATCACCCTCACTGAAAATAATTCCTTCCTCATCTCCAGTCTAAATCTCCCTTTCTGAAGCTTCAATCCATTCCCTCTCAGACTGTCACTGTAAGCCCTTATAAAAAAGTCCTTTCCTGGCTTTCTTGTAGACCTCTTCAGATACTGGAAGGTTGCTCTGAGATCTCTCTGGAGCCTTCTTTTATCCAGGCTAAAGCTCTGCCTGGATTGGGATACCTGGGGACCAGGATGATGAACTGAGATGTTTCCCAGCAGTCTAGGGGGAAATGGGTTTGGTTGGATTTGTTCTGGTTGTCTTTCTCAGTTTGGTTTGGTTTGATTTGGGTTGGTTTGTTCTGATTTTCCTTCTCAGATCCTTTTCTTTTTGGGTTAGTTCGTTCTGATTTTCTTTCTCAGTTTCTTTTCTGTTTGGTTTGGGCTGGGTTGATTTGTCTGGTTTTCTTTCTCAATTTCTTTTCTGTTTGGGTTAGGTTGGGTTGGTTTGTTCTGGTTTTCTATCTCAGTTTCTTTTCTTGTTGGGTTGGGTTGGATTGGTTTGTTCTGATTTTCCTTCTCAGTTTCTTTTCTGTTTGGGTTGGTTTGTTCTGATTTTCTTTCTAGTTTATTTTCTTGTTGGTTTGGGTGGTTTGATTTGTCTGGTTTACTTTCTCAGCTTCTTTTCTGTTTGGTTTGTTTTGGGTTGGTTTGTCTTGGTTTGTTCTGATTTTCCTTCTCAGTTTCTTTTCTGTTTGGGTTGGTTTGCTCTGATTTTCTTCCTCAGTTTCTTTTCTTCACAGTTTGGTTTGGTTTGGGTTGGTTTGTTCTGATTTTCTTTCTCAGTTTCTTTTCTTGTTGGGTTGGTTTGGGTTGGTTTGTTCTGATTTTCTTTCTCAGTTTCTTTTCTTGTTGGGTTGCTTTGATTTGTCTGGTTCTCTTTCTCAGTTTCTTTTCTTCACAGTTTGGTTTGGGTTGGGTTGGTTGGTTCTGATTTTCTTTCTCAGTTTCTTTTCTGTTTGGTTTGTTTTGGGTTGGTTTGTTCTGATTTTCTTTCTCAGTTTCTTTTCTTGTTGGGTTGCTTTGATTTGTCTGGTTCTCTTTCTCAGTTTCTTTTCTGTTTGGCTTGGGTTGGGTTGGTTGGTTCTGATTTTCTTTCTCAGTTTCTTTTCTTGTTGGGTTGGTTTGGGTTGGTTTGTTCTGATTTTCTTTCTCAGTTTCTTTTCTTGTTGGGTTGCTTTGATTTGTCTGGTTCTCTTTCTCAGTTTCTTTTCTCTTTGGCTTGGGTAGGCTTGGTTGGTTCTGATTTTCTTCCTCAGTTTCTTTTCTTGTTGGTTTAGTTTGGTTTGAATTATCTGGTGTTCTTTCTCAGCTTCTTTTCTGTTTGGTTTATTTTGGCTTGGGTTGGGTTGGTTTGTTCTGATGTTCTTTCTCAGTTTCTTTTCTGTTTGGGTTGGTTTGTTCTGATTTTCTTTCTCAGTTTCTTTTCTTTTTGGGTTGCTTTGATTTGTCTGATTCTCTTTCTCAGTTTCTTTTCTGTTTGGCTTGGGTTGGGTTAGTTTGTTCTATTTTCTTTTTCAGTTCCTTTTCTTTTCTGTTTGGTTTGGTTTGATTTGTCTGGGTTTCTTCCTCAGTTTCTTTTCTGTTTGGTTTGGTGTGATTTGTCTGGGTTTCTTCCTCAGTTTCTTTTCTGTTTGGTTTGGGATTTTTGGTGGGGGTTTTTTTCGGTTGGCTTGGGGGTTTTCTTTGTTGTTTTGGTTGGTTTTGTCTGCAGTTAGACAGCAAATTCTTCATCAGGTTGCCAAGCTTCTCAATATGATGAGAGTCGTTTTGTGTGGGCTTGCTCGTTGGATATGCTTTAAAATTGCTGTAGTGGAGCCATTTGGGGAAACAATAGGGAGAAATTAAAAATATGTATTTAAGAAAGAATTAAAAATGAAAGGCACAGATGCGTTCCATGCGTGACACGCGAACTTCCACAAGCAAAGGAAATGAATCTATTACAGTAACTGCCTGAGCAGCTCATATACATCAGCATTTCCCATTCTTCTTGCCTTTTTAGATACACATGAATTAGGGGGTGGGGGGGTGGGGGGGGTTTGTTTCCTCCCCCCCTTTGTGTTATCCTTTCCTTTTAAAAAACTCAGAATATTCAAACCGCCTCTTTGAAGAAGCAGAGGAGGATGAAGGATTGCATTTGGCAGGTCCCCTTTTGTGCTGTAATTTGTTTCTTTGTGGAAAGGCAGCAAAGGGTGACTTTTTATTCTGGGCTAGGTAAGGATCTGCATAGAGCCGCTTCCAGCTGTTGACCACGCTGCTGGGTGGTTAAAAGTGCAAAACTCGCTGTTTACAAATACCCATAATTACTATAATCTTCATGCCAAAAAAAAAAACCACCACCCCAAACCAACCCCAAAGCCACAAAATACATCTTTGCTCACCTAAAACCACCCCCCATGCCAGCTCTTTCCTGGCCCAAATGGCTATTTCTTTCTGCCTTGAAGTTTCAGCCCCAGAGTGAAAGAAAGAAAAGCCACCAGAAAAAAAATGTATCCGAGGAACAGAAGATATTTTGACTGCAGAAATAGATTTTGCATGAATAGGCTCCCGAGGCATCCAACAGTTTCAATAATGTTTCCGATTCCAGGGGAGCACAGAGAAAAAATAAATAAATAAAGAAGGGGGGGGAAAAAAAAGAATTTATTTTTTTTTTTCCTTGATGGCATTTATTTTATATTCACTGCACTGGAATTACTTCTTCAACATTCTGCCAGCCAAGACTTATCGGATGTGGGTGCCATTGCTGTAACATAAAGATAAGGAGGGAGGCTTATTCCACTCATAAGCTCATGAGTCTGTAAATTGGAACTATCCTTCATAGCACAATGCATTTTACCAGCCCAAATATTTTTCTTAAAGACAAGACAGGAGGGTTTTGGGTTGTTTGGTTGGGGTTTTTTTCGCCCCTCCTTTTCTTTCTTGGAAGTATTTTTCTTTCAGTGACTTAAGGAAGCGTATCCACGGACTGCTTACGGAAGGACCTGCAAAGATGTGGCAAGGCTGCTTTCTCTGAGCCAGGGAGGAGAATCACAGAATCAAAGACAGAATCATAGAATCACAGAGCCACAGAATCAAAGACAGAATCATAGAGCCACAGAATCACAGAGCCACAGAATCAAAGACAGAATCATAGAGCCACAGAATCACAGAGCCACAGAATCAAAGACAGAATCATAGAGCCACAGAATCACAGAGCCACCAAATCAAAGACAGAATCACGGAGCCACAGAATCAAAGACAGAATCATAGAGCCACAGAATCACAGAGCCACAGAATCAAAGACAGAATCATAGAGCCACAGAATCACAGAGCCACAGAATCAAAGACAGAATCATAGAGCCACAGAATCACAGAGCCACAGAATCAAAGACAGAATCATAGAGCCACAGAATCACAGAGCCACAGAATCAAAGACAGAATCATAGAGCCACAGAATCACGGAGCCACAGAATCAAAGACAGAATCATAGAGCCACAGAATCACAGAGCCACAGAATCAAAGACAGAATCATAGAGCCACAGAATCACGGAGCCACAGAATCAAAGACAGAATCATAGAGCCACAGAATCACAGAGCCACAGAATCAAAGACAGAATCATAGAGCCACAGAATCACAGAGCCACAGAATCAAAGACAGAATCATAGAGCCACAGAATCACAGAGCCACAGAATCAAAGACAGAATCATAGAGCCACAGAATCACAGAGCCACAGAATCAAAGACAGAATCATAGAACCACAGAATCACAGAATTTCAGGGGCTGGAAGGGACCTCGAAATATCATAGAATCATAGAATCAACCAGGTTGGAAAAGACCTCAGAAATCATCAAGTCCAGCCTATGACCCTAACACCTACCACCTTCTGACAACTAAACCATGGCTTCAAGTGCCAAATTCAAGCCTTTCTTGAACACCTCCAGGGATGGTGACTCCACCACCTCCCTGGGCAGCACATTCCAATGGCCAAGCTCTCTTGCTGGGAAGAACTTTCTCCTCACCTCCAGTCTAAACTTCCTCTGGTGCAGCTTGAGATTGTGTCCTCTTCTTCTGATGCTTCTGCCTGGGAGAAGAGACCAACCCCCAACCTCCCCACAGGTAGCTGTAGAGAGCAAGAAGGTCTCCCCTGAGCCTCCTCTTCTCCAGGCTAAACAACCCCAGCTCCCTCAGCCTCTCCTCACAGGGCTGTGCTCCAGACCCCTCCCCAGCTTTGTTGCCCTTCTCTGGACATGTTCAAGTCTCTCAGTGTCCTTAAACTGAGGAGCCCAGAACTGGCTGAATTTCACAGAGTTTCAGGACCTCTAAAGCTCAGCCAGTCCAATCCTCTGCCAGAGCAGGATCACCTACACCAGATCACCCAGGAATTCATCCAGGTGAGTTTTGAATATCTCCAGAGAGAGAGACTCCACAACTCCCCTGAGCAGCCTGTTCCAGGCCTCAGTCACCCTCACAGGGAAAGAAAATCTCCTCATAGTTACGTGAAACTACCTATGCCTCAACTCCCACCGCTGCCCCTTCTGCTATTAAGAGGCTGCATTTATTTCAGCAGTTTCAGAATCAGTCATGGGAACAGATGCCCTAAGCAGGAAAAATGTTGTCTGGGGAGCAGGAGATAAGGTAAGATAGAAGCAAAGACCTCAGAGGACAGAGTGGCATTCTAACTTGATGATCCAGGTGCGAATAAATGGCTCCGCTCATCTCGAAAGTGGGACAAGCAACCTGCCTGGATCTGAATTTGGATGAAATCATCAGGACTGTTGAAGGCTGTGATTTTATTGCTGGCCAAATGACTATGATTATGACTATCAAAGGTGACAACACAATGACTTTTTTACCTGGGGGCAGGGGCACAGGTGGGATTAAAATGAGAACTGACTCCAGCCTTCACCAGGAAATTCAATCTTGCCTGTTTTGAAGTGAAACATTTTGATAGCAAGTTTTTCATCGTGAGGCTGACCTGCACAAAACCACTGGATTCAGGCTCTGTGTGCTCCACTTAAACTCTTCCAGAGATGGGAACCAGTTTAACTTGAAAATTGCCATCCACCCCTCGCAAGCAGCGGTTTGGCTCCTCCCGTGGCAGCAGAAGTTAGCTGGCAGCCTGTGGGATTTTGATCATGGGCCTGCCTAGATCTACTAGGAGCAGAAATAATGATATGGTGGCAAGAGCCCTACCAGTTGGCCGATGCTGGATGCCTCTCCAGTGCCATTAGTGATGAGGCTCAAACAATAGTAGCTGTGCTGGGGAATTGAGGGCTGGTGATGTCAGGACCCGTCTGGTTCTCTTCAACCCATTGTGCTGCCTCTTGCAATATTAATCCTCTACTACATCACAAGCTAAGCTAGGGGTTTCTTAGAAGTCTTTGCCCAGCAAGGGACAATGGATTGTTCCACAGACTTCTGGACAAAAGAGAGACACAAACTGTCCAGTCTGATCTGCCATTTAATCCTGACAAGGCTGCTGCATCCCACCCTGCACTGGCTCAAAGATGCCAGGCAAAAATAGCTCAGCTTTTCAGATTCAATGTTGGCAGAGAATCATAGAATTGTTATGGTTGGAAGGGACCTCAAGGATCATACAGCTCCAACATCCCTGCCATGGGCAGGGACACCTCATACTAGATCAGGTTACTCAGGCTTTAAAAACCTCCAGGGATGAGGCTTCCACCACCTCCCTGGGCAACCTGTGCCAGGCGCTCACCACCCTCATGGGGAACAACTTCTTCCTAACATCCAATCTCAACCTACCCATTTCTAGTTTTGTTCCATTGCCCCCAGTCCTATCACTGCCTGACACCCTCAAAAGTCCCTCCCCAACTTTCTTGTAGCCCCCTTCAGATCCTGGAATGCCACAATGAAGTCTCCTCAGAGCCTTCTCTTCTCCAGACTGAACAGCCTCGACTCTCTCAGTCTGTCTCCGTAGGAGAGCAGCTCCAGCCCTCTGCTTATCCTCATGGCCCTTCTCTGGACATGCTCCAACACCTCCAGACCCTTGAGAGACACCAACATGCCACCAGCCCATGAAGCCTCTGGAGCTTCTGGGGCAGGTGTGCTTGGATCTAGGCAGGACCATTATCAAAATCACAGGCTGCAGCAGTCCTGCCAGTCTCTCCTGAAGGGTGATGTCCTGCTGATGAATCTGATCAAGTTGTGTCTGAGCTCTCTTAAAACTGAACTGGAGGTCTCCTTTTTTAACCCCTTTTTTCTGTGGATTCTTGCACCAGCTCACCTCGCTTGTCCCTGCATTCATAGCATAGCAGCCTGTGTTTGGAGGCAGAGCAGAGGTGTTCTCTGACCAGCCCTGTAACATGCTGCCATGTACAGCTTGGCCTTTGTTTGGCCCTACAGCTGCCAATGAGGGGGAGATAGTGGGGGGGATGAGGTGGGAATGAGGAAATGAGGTGGGAAGTGGGGTGGAAGTGGGAAATGAAGTGGGAATAGGGAAAAATGGAGTGGGAATGGGGTGGGAAGGGAGAAAGGAGGTGGGAATGGGGAGGAAGTGGGGTGGGAATGAGGAAAAGAGGTGTGCAATGGGGAGGAAATGAGGTGGAAAAGGGCTGCAAAAGACTGAGGTGGGAATGGGGAAATAAGGTAGGAAGTGGGGTGGGAATGGGATGCAAATGAGATGGGAAGTGGGATGGGAATGAGGAGCCCTCCCAGAAGGACACACTCAACGCTGCAACATTGGCCTTTCCCAAAGCCCTGCCATGAAACCATGCATCTGCCAGACCCCTTTCTAAAAGCTGTATTGGTGCTCCTACACACATCCATGCAGGATAAAGTCCTGTTATTGTAAGTCTGGACCACCAAACTGCCAGATCTGCCCCAAAGAGCTTACAGCAGGCATATGAGTTGGAGGAAAGAGATGATAAAGCAGCGGGGGAAGCCCAAGGTCACGGTGAGATGATAATGATAGATGTAACAACACACAAGCTCTCATGCTGCTGCCCTTTGTTAGTTCAGATTTGAACCCTTTGGGCTTTGCTAATTATAATGACACAGTAAGAACTAAAAGGGGAAATTACCCACCAAAAAAAAAAACCAAGAAGGATGTTAACCACTTCATCTCTACAGCCACACTGCAGATCCTGTGCTTTGCTCTAATTGTTCAGTAGAGGCTCCATTAAAGTCAACGGAAAGTCAGGGTATCCCTGGTGGATTATGCTGTAACAAAGTAGTCTGAATCTAATCTAGGGTTGGATTTAACACATTTAAAAGAGAGCAAATTCACTGTTAAGTCTAACAGTCCAGTCAATACTTCAGGCCACCGGCTCTTACCCTGGCACTGCATTTTTATACTCTGGCAGAAGGCAGAAGCGAGGTCCACGATCATCCCATCGTTACTGGCTCCAGCTGATGTTTCCAGAACACAAAAGAAAGCCAGCTGTCCTGTGCTCAAAGGCCAGCCAGGGGATTTTGGTGCTTCTTTGGAAATCCCATCTCTGTTCAAGCAAAAGGTAGAAAGCCACACCAGGAACAATTTGGGGAATATTTCATTTGAACGTTGAGTTGGAAGAGCTCTTCCCTGGCACCATCCACCAGCTCCAAAACACTAATTGGTGATTCAATCACGAAACCACTTTAGCTCCATCTTCAGAATACTCCTTCCTTCCATTGCCCTAACTAGAAGGCCATTTCTGAACCTCACTGCTCACCTACTTTCCAGCCTGAATCAATTCAAGGCCAATTTTTGCTCACGTACTCTTATGTGAATTTTGCCTTTGTGCTGTCCTAGGTCCCTAGTTGTCCTGGTGCTGAGTCCTCATCACCTTTAGGAGTGAATCCCATCTGTGTGAATACACACTCATACAGAAACAGCCTTCCCTTTAATGCTGACCAGCAGAAAGGGGTGCTGGGGAGGGAGCAAAAGCTGCTGAGAACTGGGCAAAAGTTGGGAAAGGTCTCAGGGGCTTTCCTGGGGACAAAAATGTGGGCAAAATGGGAACAGGTCCAGAAATTCCTCTTTTTCCTTCCAGAGCCAGCTGGGGGATCCTGATCCTTCATGCCCTTCATCTTCCTCCACCCACTTGCACCCTGCTGTAGCCCCCTGAGCCATCGCTCCTGCTGCAGGTCAGTCCCTCCCTCCTCAGGCAAGGACACAGACTTAGGCCCCAGCCTGAAGATTGCTCAGGCTCCTGCCATCTGCTCCTGTTTTTCCAGTCAGAATCAGCTATTTCTCTGAGTTTCCCATACCAGGGCAGGCTGCCCCCCTGGTCATTCTGGCAGATCTTGTCTCCTCCGGTTCCAGCTCCAGATTGCAGCTCCTCACACTTATTTCTGAGAGGTTCTTTCTCCGTGCCCTGAGCAGGCACATCCCCGACGTGCCCCGAAACCACCTCCGGTTTGCGAGCAGCCCCAGCAGGCTGGCGAGCTGTGCTGGCTGTGGGCAGACGTGTGCCCTGAGCCCATGCTCTGAGCTGCACTTGCTGTGATCCAGAAGCTGTTTGATGGTGTGAGGGTTACATTATTCCTGAATTAACACTGCTCAGCCTCCCAGTGGGCCCTATTAGCTCAGCCACAAACCTCACTAACAGGGCTGCACGCTTTGTGTCCTGGAGAAGGTTCCTATCCGGCCAGTTTTGCAGTATCCATCCATCCCTCTGCCCCCTCCACGTAGATGCAGCACTCCTGTGATCACACAGCACACCTGGTCTCTTGCCTCCCAATAGTTTTCATCTGGTTGTTTTCATCATATGGAAGGAGTGGATGCTATCAGAGCCCCAAGTATGTGACTCTGAACTGGTGTAGGCTTGCACTCTGTGCACAGCGCTGCCCTGCCTTAAGGTTTGGTTCTACCTAGAATTATAGAATGACAGAAGTGTTTTGGTTGTAAAAGACCTTTAAAGGTCATTAAGTCCAATCATTGCCTAATTCTGTGAAGTCTGTTGTTAAAACATATCCCTCAGACCACCTCTCCGCCTCTTGGAAACACCTCCAGGGATGGGGATTCAACTACCTCCCTGGGCAGCCTGTGCCAGTGGCTGAGAACCCTTTCAGGGAAGAAGTTGCTAATAATGTCCAACCTAAAGCTGCCCTGGTGCAACTTGAGGTCATTTCTTCTCATCCTAGCACCAGTTACTAGGGAGAAGAGACCAACCCCTATCCCACTCCAGCCTTCTTTTATGGAGATGTTCCAATGCCTGAACACTCTTGCAGCAAAGGGATTTTTCCCCATCTCCAACCTGGCACAATTTCAGGCCATGTCCTCTTGTTCTATCACCTGATACTGGGGAGAAGACTCAACTCCCACTTCACTGCAACCTCCTTCCAGGGAGTTGTAGAGAGCAATGAGGTCTCCACTCAGCCTCCTTATCTCCAGACTAAACAACCCCAGTTCCCTCAACCACTCCTCACCAGCCCTGTTCTCCAGATCCTTCACCGGCTTTGGTGCCCATTTCTGGACCTGCTCCAGCACCTCAATGTCTTTTTTGTAATGAGAACTCTAAAACTGAACCCAGAACTCAAGGTGTGGCTTCACCAGTGCTGAGTTCCAGGGCACAATCAATTGCCTGGTCCTGTTGGTCACACTGTTGTTGATCCAGGCCAGGATCACTCTGCTGCTGAAAGCAGCTAAGCAGTCAGATAATCATAGAATTGTTAGGGCTGGATAGGACCTCAAGGCTCAGCCAGTCCCACCCCCCCTGCCATGGGCAGGGACACCTCACACTACAGCAGGTTGCTCACAGCCACATCCAGCCTGGCTGCAAAAAGCTTCCAGGGATGAGGCTTCCACCACCTCCCTGGGCAACCTGTGCCAGTGTCTCACCACCATCATGGGGAAGAACTTCTTCCTAACATCCAATCAGAAGCTACCCACTTCCTTGTTTTGCTCCATTGTCCCCAGTCCTATCACTCCCTGACACCCTAAAAAAAACCCTCCCCAGCTTTCTTGTAGCCCCCCTCAGATACTGGAAGGTCACAATTAGTTCTCCTTGGAGCCTTCTCTTCTCCACACTGAACAGCCCCACCCCCCCCAGTCTGTCCTGTCCTTCATGTAAAGCTACCCCCAAAAAACAGCTCAAATCTGTTCTGTGAGATCCAAACCCTGACCCTGCAGTGCTGCTGCTGCTGCCTCTGAGGTATGAACTATGCATGTCTGTGCCACCAAACCTCAAAGATTAATGCCATAGCTGGAAATCATCCCAGATATTTCAAGTCTTGGCCCGTTCATCTTCTGCCTAATCATCTTAGAGCTGTGTGCTTAGCACAGAAAGGACAGATCTGTGCTCTTGTCATGCATACCTTAGCTGGGGTTGTGCCTGCAGCTAAGCATTTCTGTATCATTGGAGTTAGTATTACCTGGGCTCAGGCTCTCCCTCCCACAATTTCCACAGGGTCTAAGTGGCTGAAAATATCCCTGAAACGGAGATACACCTCCTCATCTAAAACTGGAGCCTTTCTAATGATTACATTAACACCCAGGGTCCTGGAGACACCTGAGACATCCCTGGTCCTAAGCAGTGCAGCCTGAAGAGCTCACTAGTCAATAAAATAAAATACCCATTCTCTTTAATTAACATATGAAATAAACACAATCTGTGACACCTAGTGTGCAGCAGCAATTAAGAGGCATTGCTTAGTTAAACCTCCTAATACCTCATTTAAATATGCAATTAAGGGATAATTGCCTTCAATCAATAAAAAATTGAAATATTTTGCAGAGACCTCAATTATTATTATTTTGTGTGTGTGTGAAGCTTTCTACTTTGTACTTGGTCTGGGCTAAGCCTCCATGTCTTGCAGCACTTGTTAAAGAACCATTGTTCTCTTCAGCTTGCCGTTGATTTACGCCTTTTAGGCATCCTACCAGCATCACAAGTCCAGTGCTAAGCCTAAGCCTAAGCCAAGCCTTTATTTTTGTGTTATCAATGATTTCCACTTGCTTCAGACTATCCATTCCAAGTTCTCCTTGGATCCTCTTTCTTCTCTGCTCCAGAGACCAAAAGCATCTCTTTGTGCAGGTCTCTACACACAGACACCTCAGCAATTCTTTTGTAAGAAGAGGAGAATTCTTTTGGAGAAGAGGAGGCTCAGGCGAGACCTCATTGGTCTCTACAACTGCTTGAAGGGTAGTTGTAGCCAGGAGGGAGTTGGTCTCTTCTCTCAAGCAACCAGCACCAGAACAAGAGGACACGGTCTCAAGCTGTGCCAGGGGAGGTTTAGGCTGGAGGTGAGGAGAAAGTTCTTCACCAAGAGAGTCATTCGTCATTGGGATGTGCTGCCCAGGGAGGTGGTGGAGTCACCATCCCTGGAGATGTTCAAGAGGAGATTGGATGTGGCACTTGGTGCCATGGTTTAGCTAGTCATGAGGTGTTAGGTATCAGGTAATAGGTTGGACTTGATGATCTCTGAGGTCTTTTCCAACCTGGTTGATTCTATGATTCTAATGCAATTGTCTCCCTGTGTTTCAAGACCTGCTTGCAAACAAGAGCCAGCTACTTACCCCCATGCATCCAGCCTCCTTTTCCCTGCCTACACACAAACTGATCCCCACTAGAAGTAGGCACATCTATGAATCAAACAAGGATTGAAGGATTGAAGCCAACCACTGCTTCCAACTCAAGGCAGGAATCAAAGAATCATAGAATTGTCAGGGTTGGAAGGGACCTCAAGGATCATCCAGTTCTAACCCCCCTGCCATGGGCAGGGACACCTCACACTACAGCAGGTTGCTCACAGCCACATCCAGCCTGGCTGCAAACACCTCCAGGCATGAGGCTTCCACCACCTTCCTGGGCAACCTGTTCCAGGCTCTCACCACCCTCATGGGGAAGGGACAATGAAATACATAGGCTCCTCTAAGAGGTCCTTGAGTGCACTCCATCGTGACACCTCACACCATCATCAGCCATGGAACAATCAGAATGGAGGGGGAAATGGATTATGTCGTTACAGAGACAAGATCTGTAGAGGTACCTGGAAAGAGGGGAAAAGAAAGGCAGGAGCTAGATTCTGACAGGAGCACCTCCATTCAGGCTGGGAGCCATGGATCCATGTCAGTTTACAGCTAGCTGTGCAGGGCACTGACATTCTAAGGTGCACCAGGGAAGGTTTAGGTTGGACATAAGAAGAAACCTCTTCCTTGAAAGAGTTCTCAAAGACTGGAACAAGCTGCCCCAGGAGGTTGTTGAATCCCAGGTGGGTGATTCCAGCAACAGATACATGATTGTCATAAGCCCCAGAGTTATCTCTTGTTCTCAAAGAATGGAATGCAGAGAATCATAGAATTGCTTTAATTGGAAAAGACCTCCAACATCATAGACTCCAACACCACCATGGCCATTAAACCATGTCCCCAGGTGCCATGGCCACAGGTTTCTTGAACACCTCCAGGGGTGGTGAATTCACCACCTCCCTGGGCAGCCTCTGCCAATCCCTGACCGTTCTTGCAGCAAAGAAATTTTTCCTCATCTCCAGCCTGGCACAATTTCAAGTCATTCCCTCAGCCTCCTCTTCTCCAGACTAAACACCCCCTAGTTCCCTCAACCACTCCTCACCAGACCCATTCTCCAGACTCTTCACCAGCTCCATTGCCCATCTCTGAGCACCCTCCAGCAACTCATTGTCCTTCTTGGAGTGAGGGGCCCAAAATTGAACACACACCAAGCTACATGGAAGGGCCACCACGTGGTTACAGCTTTTACCCACCACTCTCTGAGGCTGAACCCAGGCCAAGCCTGACCAGGATGGATCATCCACCAGTTACAATTAAGCAAGCTGAGCAGGTCCCCCAAGGCAGCAATGAAAAAGAAGCCATTAGATGATCACTGTGGTTACTTTATTATTATGAATGTACAGGCAACCAAGTCTTGAAGGATCTCATTCATTTCTGCATAAGGTCACAGAGGAAAAATTGACTGCTCTCATTTACACCTGTCAAGCCCAATGAAAGGAGTGGAGTGGAATGGATAGAACTGAGAGCAAAATTAGCCTGCAATGCATAAACATTGTCCTGTGTTACCTGCAGACAGCTTTTGGTGTGGAATTGATAAATCAGCTGAGTAAATGATGCATCAGCTGAGGCTCAGAGTAGGACATGTGTATTTTTGCTCCGTTGCCTGCCATCAGTTTGCACCACGAGCAAAATGACTGCCCTGAAATCAAAGCTGTTTTCAGGAACCAAGGGGCAAAGATGTCATTACCCAGCTCATAGAAACATAGAATCATAGAATAAATAAGGTTGGAAAAGACCTCAAAAATCATCAAGTCCAACCTATCACGCAACACCTCATGACTAACTACACTATGGCTCCCAGTGCCACATCCAATCCCCTCTGGAATACCTCCAGGGATGGTGACTCCACCACCTCCCTGGGCAGCACATTCCAATGGCCAATTACTCTCTCTGGGAAGAACTTTCTCCTCACCGCCAACCTAAATCTCCCCTGGCACAGCTTGAGACTGTGTCCTCTTGTTCTGGTGCTGCTTTCCTGGGAGAGGAGACCAACCCCCACCTGGCTACAACCTCCCTTCAAGTAGTTGTAGAGAGCAATAAGGTCTCCCCTGAGCCTCCTCCTCTCCAGGCTAAGCAACCCCAGCTCCCTCAGCCTCTCCTCACAGGGCTGTGCTCCAGACCCCTCCCCAGCCTTGTTGCCCTTCTCTGGACACGTTCAAGCGTCTCAATGTCCTTCTTAAACTGAGGAGCCCAGAACTGGACACAGGACTCAAATATGATGTCTATTCAATGTTACTCTGTACACTAAAGGTAAACAAAGCTGCATTCAGAACTCCAGGGCACGTGACTGGGCTATAGAGCTTGTCTTTTGTTAGGTCTGGAAGCATGGTTAGATTGGATGATTTAATGCCATAAACCCTTTGGCAGGAGACATTTCATCTGACATCCTGGCCAAACTGTGTTTGCATTTTCATGCCAATTTGTGTTCAAAATTATTGAAATTAATTACTCTTCCTTTCTTGAGCTGCTGGGTGGTATTTCTGTGCTCTTGCAAGCAGTTTTCTATTGCAGTTCCAGGAATGTGAGACTATCCTCCTGTGTCAACAACCTTCCCCTCCCTCCTTCCACAGTACCTTAGCTTCTCCTCTCTGAGCCGTGCTGTAAGAAGAAGGAATTCAAACAGCCAGGCTGAGGGGCACATTTTTTCCTTTTCAGGGGAGTCACAGCAAGCTTGTTCTCAGTCCTCCACCACTACCAGTGGCAGCAAAGCACAGGATTGTCACTTTGTAGAGAAAGTTCTTCACTGAGAGAGTCGTTCGCCATTGGGATGTGCTGCCCAGGGAGGTGGTGGAGTCACCGTCCCTGGAGGTGTTCAAGAGCGGATTGGATGTGGCACTTGGTGCCATGGTTTAGTCATGAGGTCTGTGGTGACAGGTTGGACTTGATGATCTTTGAGGTCTCTTCCAACCTGGGTGATGCTGTGATTCTGTGATGTGCAGGCTGATGCCTTTGAAGCACAAGTAATCTGCTCTGGTCCCCGGCTCTGATTAGGAAGCCTGACACATCCCTGGTGCACAGCACAGTGGCAGGAAATAGCTCCTAAAGGGCTTCAGATTTGCTGTTTAATTTTTTTAATTACTGCTTATTTAGGAAACATAAATACTTTTCCAAATCATTACCAGGGAAGTATGAAGCACACACTATTTTTAATTAAAAAAAAACAACAAACCCTGAAGCCAGCAGTTTCTCACTGAAAGAATCATTCAGAGAGACACCAAAGCCACCATTTCCTCAGGACTTTGCAAGGACAAACATCTTCATAGACTCATAGAATGGTTTGGGCTGGAAGGGATCTTAAGGGTCATTTAGATCCAACCCTCCTGCCATGGGCAGGGACACCTCCCACCAGTCCAGGTTGCTCAAGGACTCATCCAGCCTGACCTTGAACACCTCTAGGGAGAGGACATCCTCAGCCTCCCTGGGCAACGTGTGCCAGTGTCTCACCACCCTCACTGTCAAGAATTTCTTCCTAATCTCCAGTCTCAATCTCCCCTCTTCCAGCTCAAAGCCAGTGCCCTTCATCTTATCACTACAAGCCTTTGTCAAAAGTCTCTCTCTCCCTTTCTTGCAGGACCCCTTCCAGGTACTGGAAGGCCTAGGATGACTTTTTCACCTAGGATGACTTTTTCACCTAGGATGACTTTTTCACCTAGGATGACTTCATTCAGATACCTTCTTTGTCCTAAATGAATAGAATAGAATAGAATAGAATAGACCAGACCAGACCAGACCAGACCAGGTTGGAAAAGACCTCAGAGATCATCAAGTCCAACCTATCATCCAACACCATCTGATCAACTAAACCATGGAACCAAGTGCCTCATCCAGGCTCCTCCTAAACACCTCCGCTGATGGTGATTCCACCACCTCCCTGGGCAGCGCAATTCCAATGGCTAATCTCGCTTGCTGGGAAGAATTTCTTCCTCACACTCAGCCTAAACCTCCCCTGGTGCATCTTGAGACTGTGTCCTCTCGTTCTGCTGCTGCTTGCCTGCAAGAAGAGACCAACCCCCACCTGGCTACAACCTCCCTTCAGGGAGTTGCAGAAAGCAAGAAGGTCTCCCCTGAGCCTCCTCTTCTCCAGGCTAAGCAACCCCAGCTCCCTCAGCCTCTCCTCACAGGGCTGTGCTCCAGCTACACCTCCCTGGTATAGTCACCATCCCTGGAGGTGTTCAAGAGGGGCTTGGATGTGGCACTTGGAGCCGTGGTTTAGTAGCCATGAGGTGTTGGGTGACAGGTTGGACTTGATGATCTTTGAGATCTTTTCCAACCTTGTTGATTCTATGATTCTGTGATTCTGAGAGATTACTTAGTTAGCACTAAAACTCCCCATGAAAACGTGGGTGTTTTTCTCCAGAGCTGGAACAGCCAACTCTCCCCCACCCTCTGGGGCTGGGGTTGTTTTTTTTTGGAAGTGATTTTTCCCTGTGTTTTAATCTTTTTTTTTTTAAGAAATTTTACTTCTTTTTTTTTTTTTCCCCTATTTTGCATCCAGCTTAATTGATTGGAAAAGAATAATAACAACACTGGAGGACCTAAAACCCTGAGGAAGCTCAAGCCTTACCAGCAGCTTTAATCTCAATTAGTCCAATTTGTGAATGTTTGTTTGTGTTTGGGTATTTTTTTTCCCCTTTCTTAGTCATCACCAAGCTAAAAACAAAACTTAACTCTGAGCAGTAACAACAAGAAGCAAGAGAAGCATTTCAGCCTCGTGGTTTGTCCTTAAAGAGTGGCTCCATCCTGAATGGAATCCCCTTGCTGGTAAAGCAGCACAGCCCTGGCCAAGGCTGCCCCACAAGCTCTTGGTTCAGAGAGTCATAGTTGAAATGGGGTAAAAAATAGGAGCTGAGAGATCATAGAATCAACAAGGTTGGAAAAGACCTCAAAGATCATCAAGTCCAACCTCTCACCCAACACCTCCTGACAACTAAACCATGGCACCAAGTGCCACATCCAATCCTTTCTTGAACACCTCCAGGGATGGGGACTCCACCACCTCCCTGGGCAGCACATCCCAATGGCCAGCACCTCTCTCTGTGAAGAACTTTCTTCTCACCTCCAGCCTAAACTTCCCCTGGCACAGCTTGAGACTGTGTCCCCTTGTTCTGGTGCTGGTTCTCCAGGGCCATTCTTCTATCATCACCAGGGTCATGGCCTGGAAGGCTGCTCCTTCAAATCAGTGAGTTTCCTTGAAAAAACAAAGAGGTTTTCCTTCCAAGAACCCTGTCCTACATGAGAAAACCCTGAGAGGGCACAGCTGTCCCCCAGGCCCCTGCTGCATAGTGTGGGTTCAAGGAAGATGGCAGATCTCACAAGAATTTTGTGTCCTACTCCCCAGTGCAGGAGCTCAGAGCTCTTCCCTGTAAGGACTACTCTGCAGAACAATGATTGACCTTTATAGGGACCTTGCTGTCATTAAACCTGCTCTCCTCTGCACTATATCTCACAGGAGAGTCATCACCAGACAAGACTAAGTGTCCATGCCCTGTAGGATCCCAGGATGTTAGGGGTTGGAAGGGACCTCCAAAGCTCATCCAGTCCAATCCCCCTGCCAGAGCAGGACCATAGAATCCAGCACAGATCACACGGGAACACATCCAGATGGGTCTTGAAAGTCTGCAGAGGAGACTCCACAACCTCTCTGGGCAGCCTGTTCCAGTGCTCTGTGACCCTCACAGTGAAGGACTTCCTCCTCATGTTGAGCTGGAACCTCCTGTGCTGGAGTTTATACAGGAAGAGACTGATGCTGGGCTGCAGGCAGGGTCCCCCAGAAGGGAACATGGTGAGCAGCACCCAATCATGGATGAATCTCTGCAAGTTTTCCCCTCTTCTGCCTTTATATAAAGCATGTCCCACATGCTGCAAGAGCAAGGCTGGCAGCTGGCAGATGCAACCACAACCTCTAGCTGCATCCTCTGTTAGCTCTGGTCTAAAACATGTAGAAAAGCAGAACTCTGCCTTAACACTTCTCATCTAGGAAAATGGTGAGTGCTAGCTGCTGAAAGAGCTTGCTAAGGCAGAGGCTTCAGCTCTTCCATTCCCCCAGAAAAGATGTCCAGAGCAGTCTGGAGGAGCACTTGGGGGTGTCAGTTGATGAGAAACACTGCAGAGGGCAGCCATGTGCTAACCCTGATGGCTGCACTAAATGTAGTGTGGCCAGCAGGACAGGGAGGGGATTCTGCCTCTCTGCTCTGCTGTGGTGAGACCCCACCTGGAGCAGTGCATCCAGTTCTGGAACCCTCAACACAAAAAGGACATGGAGCTGTGATGATCAGAGGGATGAAGCACTATGGGGACAGGCTGAGAGAGTTGAAGTTCAAGAAGAGAAGCCTCAGGAGGAGATCCTTAGAAGAAGACCTTACAGCAGCCTTCCAGTACCTGAAGAGGACCTACGAGATAGCTGGGAAGGGAATTTGTGCAAAGGCTTGCAGTGACAGGACAAGAGGGAATGGATTGAAGCTGGAAGAGTGGAGATTGAGACTGGAGATCAGGAAGAAATTCTTTAGAGTGAGGGTGGTGAGACACTAGCACAGGTTGCCCAGGAGGTTGTGGGTGCCCTCTCCCTGGAGGTGCATAAGGCCTTGAGCAGCCTGGGCTGAAGGTGGGTTGGAACTAGATGATCTTTAAAGTCCCTTCCAAACCAAACCATTCTTCCATTCAATTCATGATTTCACTTACTTTTGGACTGTTGCTTTAACACTGAGGGGAGACCTTCTTGCTCTCTACAGCTACCTGAAGGGAGGTTGTAGCCAGGTGGGGGTTGGTCTCTTCTCCCAGGCAACCAGCACAAGAACAAGAGGACACAGTCTCAAGCAACACCAGGGGAGATGTAGG
The DNA here is from genome assembly GCF_014839835.1 of Dryobates pubescens. NCBI lineage: Eukaryota > Metazoa > Chordata > Aves > Piciformes > Picidae > Dryobates > Dryobates pubescens. The sequence continues at coordinate 11,228,694 of NC_071614.1, read as the reverse complement.
CTGGAGGTTAGGAAGAAATTCTACACAGAGAGAGTGATTGCCCATTGGAATGTGCTGCCCAGGGAGGTGGTGGAGTCACCATCATTGCAGGTATTTAGGAAGAGACTTTGATAGGGTGCTTGGTTGCATGGTTTAATTGATTAGGTGGTGTTGGATGATAGGTTGGACTTGATGATCTCGAAGGTCTCTTCCAACCTGGTCTATTCTATTCTATTCTATTCTATTCTATTCTATTCTATTCTATTCTATTCTATTCTACTCTAAGATGATTCTTCTATACAGTGATGATTTATAACTCAAAGATCCTTCTGTGAGAGGTGAAATGTTACTGAGGCTGCTTTAGCTGCAGAGCCAGAGCAGCCTCCAACTCTTAGCACACCTGAAATGTGTGACTAGAGCTGGGAAAGCATGAATCCAACTGGGGGCCCACAGCTGTGCTAAACATTTACTAGCCTGAGCAAGAAAAAAACTCAACATAAAACCCACTGCAAGAGGCTGCTTCGTGCTTTGTGCCTCTCTATCCCCCACCCAAGAAAAAAAGAGCTCGTTCTGGGTTCCCCAGCTGTTGCTTTCACTGCTCCAGCCCCCACCCCTCCCAGCCCCGAATTAATGCTCCTCCTAAAGCTGTTACCCTCTGCAAATTCTCCCATTTCCAGTGAGCCTTGTGCTGTAATTTAAAAGATAACTCACTCCTGCTTCCAGCCTTTTAATGCAGTTTGGTTGTTTTTGGGTTTGGCTGTGTGTGGTTGGGTGTTTTTTTTTCCCCCTACAAGCAATATACGTGTGTAATTAATAAACAATTTAGTATGTGGAGGAACCTAGGAACTTGGCAAATGTTCTGGGGATATGAAATCTCAGGAAAAGCAGCACATTATAAGAAATAGTAAGTAATTACTTATGTAAGCTTTTCTTTTTAAATTCTAAGAACATTAGCTACTAATTACCTACTAATTACCAGTACTTCAGCAGGTGTTTGCACTTAACTGTAGGCTAAAGCCCCTGTGAAAAACAAACCCCTCACACTCCCTCTCAAGATTAAAGCAGGATCCCACTGGACTTCATAATACAGCATAGGTGTAGCTGAGCTGTTTACATGCCAGCCCTTTAACCACTTGGCTGCTTAAGGTGAAAAACAGGCTCCAGTTTGTTTCCCTTCCATCTTCCCTTCCAGTTTGTTTCCCTTCCATCCTCCCCTCCAGTTTGTTTTCCCTCCATCCTCTCTTCCAGTTCATTTCCCTTCCATCCACCCTTCCAGTTTGTTTCCCTTCCCTTCCTCCAGAGCCAAGGTGATTTGCCAAGCCTGAACAACCTGAGAGCAAAATCTAAGGGTGAAAAGTAAACTATGATTAAGACTTCTTCATCATCTGCACATTTATCTCACTTCTGGAGTGACCTGGCAGAGGAGCACTCTGTTTCTGATCATGAACGTTGCTGGCTGAGCAGAGTGAGAATAACATTCAGTCTGTGAAAAGTTCCCTGAAGTTAAAAGAAAACAAAACAAACAAGCAAACAAACAGCAACAAAACACAAGCCCTACCAGGAGAGGCTGAGGGAGCTGGGATTGCTTAGCCTGGAGAAGAGGAGGCTCAGGGGAGACCTTCTCGCTCTCTACAACTCCCTGAAGGGTGGTTGTAGCCAGGAGGGGGTTGGTCTCTTCTCCCAGGCAACCAGCACCAGAACAAGAGGACACAGTCTCAAGCTGCACCTGGGGAAGTTGAGGCTGGAGGTGAGGAGAAAGTTCTTCCCAGAGAGAGTTGTTAGCCATTGGAATGTGCTGCCCAGGGAGGTGGTGGAGTCACCATCCCTGGAGGTGTTCAAGGGGGGATTGGGCATGGCACTTGGTGCCATGGTTTATTTGTGAGGTCTGTGGTGACAGGTTGGACTTGATGATCTTTTAAGGTCTCTTCCAGCCTTGGTGGTTCTGTGATTCTGTGAACAGCAAAAACATAGATGCAGAGCCCTCAGCTGGTGTGAAATCATAGAATCATAGAATCAATAAGGTTGGAAAAGATGTCAGAGATCAAGTCCAACCTGCCACCCAACACCTCATGACCAGTGTAGGTACTCAAGTTCAGCACTATAGACTAGACTAGACTAGACTAGACTAGAATAGACCAGGTTGAAGAGACCTTCAAGATCATCACGTCCAACCTATCAACCAATTCAACCTACCTAATCAACTAAACCATGGCACCAAGCACCCCATCAAGTCTCCTCCTGAACACCTCCAATGATGGTGACTCCACTTTATACCACACCAGGTGGGTTGCCCTTCAGATCCAATCTGAAGACTAATTTGTGTCCAGACAAGGGCAATGAAGTTGGTGAATGGTCTGGAGGACAGGGCTGGTGAGGAGCAGCTGAGGGACCTGGGGGTGTTTAGTGTGGAGCAAAGGAGGCTGAGGGGAGACCTCATTGCTATTTGCAGCTCCCTGAAAGGAGTCTGGAGCCAGGTAGGGGTTTGTTTTTTCTCCCTAGTAAGTGTCAATAGGATCAGAGGAAATAGCCTCAATTTGCACCAGGGGAGGCTTAGGTTGGAGATTAGGAAAAACATTGCTGCAAGAGTGGTCAGGCACTGGCACAGGCTGCCCAGGGAGGTGGTGAAGTCTCCATCCCTGGAGGTGTTCAAGAAATGTGCAGCCATGGCACTCAGGGCATGGTTTGGTGGCCATGGTGGTGTTGGATTGATAGTTGGATTTGATGATCTTTGAGGTCTTTCCAACCTTAATGATCCTGCGATTCCTGCAGCCTAAATTTTACTCAGACGAGCACTTGTAAGAAAACACTTCCAAGTTTCCAAGCACAGGGTTAAGCCCATGGCACTGACTGCTTAAAATTCAGAATTTTGGTTCACCCAGTTATCAAAAGAGACTTTATGGTGGGGAGAAGAAAGATTTAGGCTTGAGGTGAGGAGAAAGTTCTTCCCAGAGAGAGCTGTTAGCTGTTGGAATGTGCTGCCCAGGGAGGTGGTGGAGTCCCCATCCCTGGAGGTGTTCAAGAGCAGATTGGATGTGGCACTTGGTGCCATGGTTTAGTAGTCATGAGGTGTTGGGTGGCAGGTTGGACTTGATGATCTTTAAGGCCTCTTTCAACCTTGTTGATTCTATGATTCTATGGTTCTATGTCAGGCAGAAGGAGTCCAGTTAGAGAATGTAAAGGATACCAAACGCCTCCAGCAACCTGTGACGGTGCCCAGGCTGCACCTTCTGCAGAGCACCTAAGGGACAGATGAAAGAACAGAGAGGCACATCTCAGGGCTGTATTTTTCAACCAAATGGTTCACAGATGAATAATTCCAACACTGCTGCAAACACATACTAGTGGTGTTTGGGGTTTGTTTTGTGCCTTTTACTCTCTCTGAGATTTGTAAGATCCATTCCAAATATATGGCTGCTTATTGCACTTCTTCAGCAGTTCCTCCTTTGCCACTGAAAAATAAGGCTCAGAGGTAGGCAGCGGAGGCAGCTCAGATCATCACCATTTTTCTGGGGATGCTGGTTAGACTGCAGGGCCCCTCCAGATCCATTTTTTTCACTCAGGTGATAGAAGTAGTGACTGTGCTGTGAAGTATCAGGTCACAGCCTGCAGAAGTTCTCCTGCCTACAGCTGGGAGCTAAGGGTTGGGGGTTCTTTAATTTTTCTGAGCAGCACATCTCTATTAAAAACAATAGGAACTGCAGGGGACTAGGAAGAGTTGAAAACCTGAGCCTTTCATTCAGAGACTGAAAGGGGAGCTCCTGGCTGCTAGTGTATTTTAAGACTCGAGTCCTACAGCTGAGAAATTAAAAGCTGCTTTGACAGATGAGTGAACCAAATGAGACCATGAGGCTTCCAAGAAAATTATACAGCTCAGCCTTGGTGCCTTCCATCTGAGGCTCTCAAAACCATATATAAAGATTAACACAACAGCACGCCCCGGGGGGGAAGTCAGTGGTGGTTCACCAGTCAGCAAGCTGAGGCTTTGCACAGCAAATTGTCCTGATGTCATTAAAATCAAGATTTAAATGTCATTTGTTCTTCATGTAAAGCTATTTTCTTATCACTTCTCTTTCTCTCTGCTGGAGAATAAAGGAAGGTTTCCAGGGGACCTGAGTGAGGGGAAGTGTAGCAGTGCTCTGGTCACCAGGCTGCTCCAAGACAGCCAGTGAGGCTTCTTCAGACCTGAGGAAGGACTAAGAGCTGCCCTGCTTTTTACCTCTGTCTCAAGTGATCTAATAAAAGGTATTGCCTCTCCCTCTCTAGGATTAACCCCACTGTGTGCTGAAATGGCACAAGTGCACTGCCTCTTCATATGCATTTATAAGTTCATAGAATCATAGCATCAATAAGATTGGAAAAGACCTCAGAGATCATCAAGTCCAGCCTGTCACCCAACACCTCATGACTACTAAACCATGGCTCCAAGTGCCACATCCAGTCCCCTCTTGAACACCTCCAGGGACAGTGACTCCAACTCCCCGGGCAGCACATTCCAAAGGCCAACAATTCTTTCTGTGAAGATGACTCCATTTATGCTCTCAAAGGAGGACCTTTGCAAAAATCAAGAGAAAACTGAGAACCACAAGCTCCTGAGGCAGAGCCTAAGAGCTGCTGATCCCAGGTGGTGAGCTGAAAGGTGAGCTTCAGTTCCATCCTCCTCTCCTTTTCTCCCCTGTATTCCTGTACCTGCCATTCCTCCCTTCCTTCTTCCTCCCAGTGCCACAACCACAGAATCACAGAATTGTCAGGATTGGAAGGCACCTCAAGGATCATCCAGTCCCACCCTCCCAGCCATGGGCAGGGACGCTTTCCAATAGATCAGGTTGCCCAGAGCCACATCCAGCTTTGCCTTAAAAACATCCAGGGATGAGGCTTCCACCACCTCCCTGGGCAACCTGTGCCAGTCTCTCACCACCTTCATGGGGAACAACTTCTTCCTAAGCTCTAATCTAAATCTCCTCTCCTCCACCTTGGATCCATTTCCCCCAGTCCTATCACTACCCAATGCCCTAAAAATCCTCCTCTTCTGCTTCCACTGAATCTGGAAACAGTTGGAGCCTTCAGAGGTTTGGTTCAGTTTGCTAACTGAGCACAAGGCCATCCTCCTTAGGAGAAGGACTTAGTTTTGTGCTGACATTGCAAGTTATGATGATCTCAAAAGTCTCTTCTAACTTGGTCTATTCTATTCTATTCTATTCTATTCTATTCTATTCTATTCTATTCTATTCTATCCAAGCCCCCCTGCCAAAGCAGGTTCACCCAGAGCAGGTTGCACAGGAACATGTCCAGGTGTGTTTTGAATGTCTCCAGAGATAATGACTTTGCCACCTCTCTGGGCAGCTTGGTCCAGGGCACCCTTAAATTAAAGAAGTTCCTCCTCATGTTTAGATGGAACAGCCTATGCTCAAGTTTGTGCCCATTACTCCTTGTCCTGTTGCTGGGCACCACTGAGAAAAGCCTGGCCCCATCCTTCTGCCACCCACCCTTGAAGTATTGATCAGCACTGATGAGATTCCCCTCAGTCTGCACTTTTCCAGACTAAAAAGCCCCAACTCTCTCATCACAGAAATGTTCCAGTGCCCTCAGCATCTCTGCAGCCCTTGGCTGTACCCTTCCCAGCAAGTTCCTGTCCTTCATGGGCAACAAAACTGGCGAGGGGGCTGGAGCACAGCCCTGTGAGGAGAGGCTGAGGGAGCTGAGGTTGCTGAGCCTGGAGAAGAGGAGACTCAGGGGAGACCTTCTTGCTCTCTACAACTCCCTGAAGGGAGGTTGTAGCCAGGTGGGGGCTGGTCTCTTCTCCCAGGCAAGCAGCACCAGAACAAGAGGACACAGTCTCAAGCTGTGCCAGGGGAGGTTCAGGCTGGATGTTAGGAAGTTCTTCCCAGCAAGAGAGATTGGCCATTGGAATGTGCTGCCCAGGGAGGTGGTGGAGTCACCATCCCTGGAGGTCTTTAGGAAGAGCCTGGATGAGGCACTTGGTGCCATGGTTTAGTTGATTAGATGGTGTTGGGTGACTGGTTGGATTCAATGATCTCTGAAGTCTTTTCCAACCTGGTTAATTCTATTCTATTCTATTCTATTCTATTCTATTCTATTCTATTCTATTCTATTCTATTCTATTCTATCCTATTCTATTCCTGAACTGGGGAGCCCAGAACTGGACACTATACTGCAGATGTGGCCTCACCAGGGCAGGATAGAGGGTCAGCAGAACCCGGTGGGTACTATGGATGCCACAGACTGCTGCCATCATTGCAGGGGGTACAGAAGCAAAGAGCAGAGAGGGATTTTTTTCCCCTCACCTCTTTTCTTTAATCTCAGAGAGGAGAGGGGCTGGGGGAAAGAAAAAAAAACCCCTCAAATAAAACTGCAGAGGCAGGATTTTAGCCCTTCATTTTCTAATGTAATTGAAATGCCAGGAGACTGAAAAAATTCAATGTTGATGAAGAAACGGATGTTAGTGCAATGAAGAATAGCTCCATCTTTGTCAGTCTGCAGTCTTTTATGTGTCACAGGCTGTCACTTTCTATTGCATTTCAACTGACTAATTACCCCAGTTTATTAAAAGTGAATATGAATTCACTTCTTTCTTTCTCCCCACCCCCCCCTTTGCCATGTTCCTAGCGTTAGTCTGATCAGGAGCTATTACTGAATGATAGATCCCACAGTTCTAGGCTTCCTCATGTGAGCCAGTACAGAGCAAATCTCCCTCAATATCAATGAAAACCCAGAGATAGTCATTTCAGAGGCAAATATATATATATACACCCTGTGTGCAGTGTATGCTCCCATCCAAGCATTAATCACCCTGGTGTGTCCCACGTGGCTCAGTGGATTATTAGACCCTCACTCACAGAGCAGAGGAGTTGTCTGGTAAGTGATGGCGTTGGAAGGGCCGGACTCGAATTAAATGTACTCATCCCTTCCTAATGGGGAGGTATTTTCTGACAGCTGTAATGAAAACTGCTGCTCATCAAAAGGTACTCTGTGTCCTAGCTCAGGAATCCAAGCTCAGCTGCAAGTTGCACATTTAAATTTCAAAGTTTTTTTTCATCTCTCTCTCTCTCTAGCCACACTGGAGTGCACTTCTAAGTGCGGTGGAAAGGGTCAAATTAGACCAAATCAAAGCCCTGCTTCGACTGGAGAGGCCATTTTGAGCTGTTGCAATTGGATCTCTCAGTTGATATAGGCTTAAACAAAAATACCAAAACCAAAAAACCAAGCAAAAACCAAAGCAAACCCCAAAAACTCCTCATCAAAAAGAGGGATTCCTAGAGCAGGGCTAATTATCACTTTGATCTGCTGGCCGTATTAGGTGATAGGTTGGACTTGATGATCTCGGAGGTCTTTTCCAACCTTATTGGTTCTATGATTCTATGAACTCCAGCAGTAGCAAGGATGTCAGAATTCCCTCCTTCTGCAGAAAGCACTGGTTAGGCCACACCTTGAGTATTGTGTCCAGTTCTGGGCCCCTCAATTTCAGAAGGACATTGAGACACCTGAAGGTGTCCAGAGAAGGGCAACGAGGCTGGGGAGAGGCTGCGAGCACAGCCCTGTGAGGAGAGGCTGAGGGAGCTGGGGTTGCTTAGCCTGGAGAAGAGGAGGCTCAGGGGAGACCTTCTTGCTCTCTCCAACTCCCTGAAGGGAGATTGTAGCCAGGTGGGGGTTGGTCTCTTCTCCCAGGCAAGCAGCACCAGAACAAGAGGACACAGTCTCAAGCTGTGCCAGGGGAGGTTCAGGCTGGAGGTAAGGAGAAAGTTCCTCAAAGAGAGAGTTGTTAGCCATTGGAATGTGCTGCCCAGGGAGGTGGTGGAGTCCCCATCCCTGGAGGTGTTCAGGAGGGGATTGGATGTGGCACGGTGCCATAGTTTAGTACTCATGAGGTCTTGGGTGACAGGTTGGACTTGATGATCTCTGAGGATTGGATGTGGCACTTGGTGCCATGGTCTAGCAGTCAGGAGGTGTTGGGTGACAGGTTGGACTTAATGAACTTTGAGGTCTTTTCCAACCTTATTGATTCTGTGATTCTGTGAAGGTGACACTTTCAGATAAACAGAGGCAGAGGCTGCTACAGTTCTTGTCCGACTGGTGCCCAGTTTGTTGATGCTGCTCCTTCACACCTTCCTCTGCCTTTGCAAGGGTGCAGTCAGCTGGTGAAGGGTCTGCAGAAGAAGTCTTACAAGGAATGGCTGAGGGAACTGGAGTCTGGAGAATGAGGCTGAAGGGAGACTTCATTGCTCTCTACATCTCCCTGAAAGGAGGTTGGAGCCAGATAGGGGTTGGTCCCTTCTCCCCAGGAATGAGTGACAGGATGAGAGGAAATAGCCTGAAATTGTGGCAGGGGAGGTGTAGGTTGGGGTTTAGGAAAAATGTCTTTGCTGCAAGAGTGGTCAGGGATTGGAACAGGCTGCCCAGGGAGGTGGAGTCCCCATCCCTGGAGATGTTCAAGCAACCTGTGGCCATGGCACTGTGGGACATGGTTTTATGGCCAAGGTGGTGTTAGGATGAAGGTTGGACTCGATCTTAGAGGCCTTTTCCAACCAAAACAATTGTTTGACTCTATGCCCACACTGCCTTTGCAGGAGCTGGATTCTGCTGCAAGCCTTCCATGTTATTGGCAATGATAATCAATAGGTGGAACAGCAACAACTTCAGAAGTTATTTCAATAACAAGTGCTGGGAAAGAACAGAGCATCAGGTCTTGGAGGGAAGTGCTGCTTTGCCTGAAAGCATCAGACACACAATCACCAGGAAAAGGAAGAGGCTTTCATTCTCGCAGTGTTTTCCTAGTGGGCACTCATTGTTGTACCAAAGCACAGTTATTGTATCTTTTCCTATGACTGCAGGTATTTACCATTCCACATGGTAAACAAAATGTTCTTTCAGTAGAACAGAGTGTTGGAGGGCAAAAAAAGCCATCAGAGGCCTGGCTGTGGTGGCAGTGTGTGTCCTGCACACTTCCAACAAGGGGGTTGAGGTTTTGATGAGGCACGTACATGAGGAGAAGCAGTGGGACACACACTTGCACCACTTGGGCTCCAAGCAGGTCAGCTTGATGAGCTGCAGTGATGTGAAAGCTGAAAGGCTTTCTTCTCCAGTGTTTTCAAGTCCTCTGGGTATGATGAATTTTGTATAGGATATTTAAAGGACTGGCTGAAGCTATCTGGTTGTGGGTTTGTCCCCAGGCTGGTGTTCTGGCGGCCAAGAACAGAAGATACATCCTGAAGCATCATTCCATTCCCAGAGAAGAGCAGCTCCCTACATCTTGTTTTAAGGGTGGAGTGAGATCAGCCTGGATGCACCAGGTCATGAAGCCAGGCTTTGATGTTGGTCTGCAGCAAGGAGGTGCACCTCAGGTGGGGAATGCTGACCCTGGGTGCCTCTGGCTCTGTGTTGGGTTAGGATTTGCAGAGAATGTGGCCTCTCTCTAGTGAGGAAAGGAATCACAGCATCACAGCATCATAGAATCACAGCATCACAGAATCAGAGAATCACAGAATCACAGCATCACAGAATCACAGGCTGCTGGGGGTTGGAAGGGACCTCCAGACATCACTGAGTCCACCCCCCCTGCCCAAAGCAGGGTCACCCAGGGCAGGTCACACAGGAATGCATCCCGGTGGGTTTTCAATGTCTCCAGAGAAAGAAACTCCCCAACTTCCCCAGGTAAACAACAGGAGGGGTGCCCGTGCCCCAGGTGTCTTTGGTGGCAAAGAAGGGAGCCAGGAGGGGCTGAACACACAGTGGGTGAGGAGTTTTCCAAGCATGGAGAGGCTGGCTGGCTAGAGCAGGATGCAGTACTGCCAGTGGAGAGGGAAACAGCTTCCCTACTCTTAGGGATGCAGGAGCTGGCTCCCTCCTGAGGCAGATGGTACCTGTGGAGATCAAGAGCAGGCATGTTTTCCGTGGAGCAAGGGATATTTATGTCTCAGTGGTAAGAAAAATCACACACTCCACCCCAGCTATGAGATTTGTATCCTGCCCTCCCTCAAAGTCAAAGAAAAAAGTAGCTGAGCAAGTTGAGGACCTTCTGCTGGGAGGAGGTTTGCTGCTGGCTGGATTTGCCGTTCAGAGGAAGCATGTTAGGAAGGAAAGATGCTGCCTGCCATAGCCTGAGATGCAACTGGAGGGTGTTCAGGTTTTCCTGCTGCACTGGCTCCATGCTGAGGATCCAACAGACTGCTAACCTAGTTAGCAGGGCTTCAAAGTAGGATCGAGGGAGGAGCTGGCTAGGGAAAATAAAAACAAGAGCAGCCTGACTGGGACCTAATAATTCAGAGGTTTGGGTATTCAAAATGGGGTCACAGGAGAGGCACAAAGGGTAGGGAATCAATCCACTGAACACTTTAGATGTCTGTAGTATACTAATGGAAGAAATATTTGGGATAAAGAGGAGGAGCTGGAAGTCTTTATACAAGATCAAAATTATTACTTAATTGGCCTAACAGAGCCTTGGTGGGAGAGTGCACATGACTGGAATAATAATGTGGAAGGAAGAAGAGGCAGGGGTACAACAGGAGGGGTGTTGCTTCAGTCTGGAGACATCTACTTGCTGAAAACCTGGCCTGTAGAGAAGACTAAAACTGCCTGAAAGTGATAATTCTAGAACAGAACTCAGGTGCTTACATGGTGGGAGGGCCACCACAACTGGCCACAAAACTGATTGAGTAAGAGAAGCTCTCATGGGGACAATGGACAATGGTATGGAATAATAGAAACATGAAATTGTTAGGGTTGGAAGGGACCTCAAGGATCAGCCAGTTCCAACCCCCATGCCATGGGCAGGGACACCTCACACTACAGCAGGTTGCTCACTGCCACATCCAGCCTGGCTGAAAAAACCTCCAGGCAGGAGGCTTCCACCACCTCCCTGGGCAACCTGTGTCAGTCTCTCATCACCCTCATGGGGAACAACTTCTTCCTAATATCCAATCTCAACCCACCCATTTCTAGTTTTGCTCCGTTCCCCTCAGTCCTATCACTCCCTGACACCCTCAAAAGTCCCTCCCCAGCTTTCTTGTAGCCCCCTTCTGATACTGGAAGGCCACAATTAGGTCTCCTTGGAGCCTTCTCTTCTCCAGACCGAACAGCCCCAACTCCTTCACTCTGTCCTTATAGGAGGACAGGTAACAAGGGGGCTTTGACAATGCTGGAAATGGAAAGTCCCTGCAGTAGAAGACAGTGACCACCATTAGTGTGGGCTGCACAGATGGAGGAATCCACGTTCAGATGCTATGGACTGAGTACCTGGAGTGCAGTATCCAGCTCTGGGCTCCACAAATCAAGGACAGGGAACTGCTGGAAAGGGCAAAAGGCTACAAAGATGACTAGGGTACCAGAACATCTCTCTTATGAAGAAAGGCTCAGCTGTTTGGGGCTTTTTAACCTGGAGAAGAGGGAGGGAGGATCTTATCAATGCTGATCAATACTTCAAGGGTGGGTGGCAGGAGGATGGGGCCAGGCTTTTTTCAGTGGTGTCCAACAACTGGACGAGGAGTAATGGGCACAAACTTGAACATAGGCAGTTCCATCCAAACATGAGGAGGAACTCTTTAATTTAAGGGTAATGGAGCACTGGACCAACCTGCCCACAGAGGTGGTGGAGGCTCCTTCCCTAGAGTCATTTAAAACCTGCCTGGATGCCATCCTGTGCAACCTGTTCTAGGTGAGTCTGCTTTGGCAGGGGGGCTTGGAGGTCCCTTCCAACCCCTATCACCCTGTGAAATCTTATCAGGAGCATGTAAGAAGAGAGCAAGAAGAGCTAGAAAAATGCCATTGGGCAGAGAAACCAAGGGTAAGAAGAAACCATTCTGCATGTGCATGAAGAGGTGAGCCAAGAGCAGTGCTGAAGGAATGATCACAAGGCACAAAAGCCTCAAAGAGGACACAGAGACAGCCTGTCTGTGAAGTGGGGGTTCCTGCATCCTTGCCAATTAAAAGGTCAGTTGCGAGCATGCAGCCAGGGTGATTAAAATCAGACACTAAGAAGATTTTTTGCCTAGAAAAGGGGGAAAAAGTAGGTAAAGGGAACTCATTTAAGTTCTTTTTTTTTTTTCCTTTTCAGAAATCCTTTGAGTCTGATGCATTTTGTATAAGATAGTTAAAGGACTGGCTGAAGCTGTCTCAGAGTCATTAGTAGTGTTCCGGGGAACTTGTGGAGAGGGAATGAAGAACAGGAGAGAGAGGAGAGCCCCACATTGTGCTTTTATTGAAGCAAAAGGAGGGCTCAAGGAGTTCCTGAAGAAGTCAAATTGACTTCAATCCTCAGAAAGATTCTGTAAGAAGTAAAGCATCTGGAAATCAATATTTATGCATCATCCTATGTCAAATGAACCTTATTTTCTTTTCTGACTGTGTAATGGGCCTTGTGGGGTAATGGGAATTAGCAGATGATACACACCTTGGCTTTAGTAGGGGTTTGATGCTATTCTACCTGGTACGGTCACAAGAGAGCATAAAGCAGGCACAGAACAATCTGGGTTGCAGTTACAGTGGTTTATGATCAAAACAAAAGTATTTATCATGAAATCCTTTGAAGTTCTGACCTGGGTCTGGCTCAGTTCAGTGTTGATATAGCTGCAGACGTCACAGAATCATAGAATGCTTTGGGCTGGAAGGGACCTCCAAAGGTCATCCAGTCCACCCCCCTCTGCAGTCAGCAGGGGCATCCCCAACTAGATCAGGTTGCCCAGAGCCCTATCAAGCTTCACCTTGAATATCTACAAGGATGGGGCCTTAACTACCTCCCTGGGCAACCTGTTCCAGTGTTCCACCACCCTCATGGTGCAGACCTTGTTCCTCACATCCAGTCTAAATCTTCTCTTCTCTAGTTTGAAGCTATTGTCCCTCGTCCTGTCATTGAAGACTTTTGTAAACAGTCTCTCTCCATCCTTCTTACAGGCTCCTTTCAGATACTGGCAGGTTACTCTTAGGTCTCCCTGGAGCCTTCTCTTCTCCAGCATGAACAAGCCTAAATCCCTCAGCCTGTCTTTATAGGAGAAGTGTTCCAACCCCCTGATCATTTTTGTGGCCCTGCTCTGGACCTGCTCCATCGTAGATGCATAGAAGCATGGAATGGTTTGGGTTGGAAAGGACTATAAAGATCATCTATTTCCAACCTTCACTGCCATGGGCAGGGGCATCTCACACTAGACCAGCTTGCTCAAGGCCCCATTCAACCTGACTTTGAACAATTCCAATCTTGGATCCTCCACAACTTCTCTGGGCCACATGTCCCAGTGTCTTTGGAACAAGATGGCAAGTTGCAAGACTTCAGTGCAATTTTAACCAAAGTAATCACAGAATCACACAGAATCACCAAGGTTGGAAGAGACTTCAATGATCATCAAGTCCAACCTGTCAGCCAAGACCTCATGACATCAAGTGCCATGTCCAGTCCTCTCTTGAGCACCTCTAGGGATGGTGACTCCACCACCTCCCTGGGCAGCGCATTCCAATGGCTAACAATGGTTTCTTCTTTCTGGGAAGAATTTTCTCCTCACCTCCAGCCTAAACTTCCCCTGGCACAGCTTGAGACTGTGTCCTCTTGTTCTGGTACTGCTTGCCTGGGAGAAGAGACCAACCCCCACCTGGCTACAGGGAGCTGTAGAGAGCAAGAAGGTCTCCCCTGAGGCTCCTCTTCTCCTAACCCCAGCTCCCTCAGCCTCTCCTCACAGGGCTGTGCTCCAGACCCCTCCCCAGCCTCGTTGCTCTTCTCTGGACATGTTCAAGATTCTCAACATCCTTCTTAAACTGAGGAGCCCAGAACTGGACACAGGACTCAAGGTGTGGCCTCAGCAGTGCTGAGTACAGGGCACAATGACTTCCCTGCTCCTGCTAGCCACACTGTTCCTGATGCAGTGGCCTTCTTGGCCACCTGGGCATGTTAGAGCTCTGCTGAGAACTGATAAACCTCTGTTGAAATGCTCTGTATGGCCTTGGATATAGGCAAGAGGGTAACTGTAGTAAAAAAAAAAAGTGGGAGAAGGAAAGGAGTGAGCAAATGGTGACTTTGGAAGAAAGGTTTTAAGATCTGAAGAAAAGGTTGAGGTTGGATTTAACAGCACTCCTCAGGTATGTAAAAAGTTGCTGAAGGGCACAGGAATGCTCTGCCACATTTGTGGTGAAGGAGTTGTGTATCAGAAGCAGGGTTGGCTTTAGGAAACCTTTCCAGCCAGCAGTGTAATGAAATGGGAGCAGGAGCTTGTTGTGGTTGCAGTATTTCTTTCAGCAGAGATCCTTGATCTTGTCAGGGGTGGCATCAGTAAGGTAAGATGCCAGAGAGGTACAAAGAAGACAGAGTAGTAGAACAGGCAACTTCTTAAGATCTTTCTCTCACTTTCCCCCCTCCCCCAGTTTTATGTTTTTTTCCAGGTTTCAGCTGTAGGAGAACAAAGTGCTCCAGGTGGCTTCACTCTGCTCCTGCAAAGCTCCTCACCTGCACCTCCAGGACAGTGTTTGGAAGTACATATTATGTGTATTAGTTGCAGCTGATATATCAGAAGATAAATAGGGATATCTGAAGAGAATTTGGGAAATCTGGGCCTACAAGAAAGCTGGGGAGGGACTTTTTAGGGTGTCAGGAGGTCCCTTCCAATCCAAACCATTCTATGATACTATGAGCCAGCAGGTTGAGGGAGGGGATTCTCCCTCTCTGCTCCACTCTGATGAGACCTCACCCAGGGTACTGTATCCAGTTTTGGAGCCTCTATTACTGGAAGGATCTGGAAGTGCTGGAAGGTGTCCAAAGAAGGGCCATGAGGATGATCAGAGGGCTGGAGCTGCTCTCCTATGAGGACAGACTGAGGGAGTTGGGGCTGTTCAGTCTGGAGAGGAGAAGGCTCCCAGGAGACTTTATTGTGGCTTTCCAGTATCTGAAAGGGGGATATGAGAAAGCTGGGGAGGGATTTTTGAGGGTGTCAGGGAGTGATAGGACTGGGGTGGGTGGAGCAAAACTGGAAATGGGTAGATGAGATTGGATGTTAGGAAGAAGTTTTTCCCCATGAGGGTGGTGAGAGACTGGCACAGGTTGCCCAGGGAGGTGGTGGAAGCCTCATCCCTGGAGGTGTTTGCACCCAGGCTGGATGTGGCTGTGAGCAACCTGCTGTAGTGTGAGGTGTCCCTGCCCATGGCAGGGGGGCTGGGACTGGCTGATCCTTGAGGTCCCTTCCAACCCTGGCAATTCTGTGATTCTAAACATTTGTCCTTAGAGGTTATTTTGACTTAACACTGCTTTGTTTTGCTTTGTACTGAGCTAAAAATCTGCAGTCTTTTTTTTTTTTTTCAGCTGAGGGACAGTAATTAACACATGGGGCAGCAGGAGCTGGTGGGTCCTGCCTGCCTTTGGAGGAGCCAGCAGCTCAAGGGAGAGCAGTAAATTCCAAAAACCTCTTAAAGAGGCATGAAAGTAGCCATCTGATGATCCCAATCCTTTCCCAACAGTTTCAGGAGTTGCAGGGTTTATTGTTGTTTGGGGGGGGATTTTTTGAATTATTTAGGAGCTGTTAATATTTTATTCATTCCTGTTCCTCTCCCTCCACCTCCTCTGCTTATTTCCCTGAGCTGAGGAACTTTCCTGTGGAAAGATTCCATCCATTTCCACTCTGCACCTTTTCCTTCCCTCCTACCTGAAGGTTGCATTTTTCAGTATCTCCTTGACTTGCCCACATCATTAGGAAGCACACTAACTCTTCTTAAACCCTGGCAGTGGCTTTCACAAACCTGGACTCATCTTTTGGGGTTTGCCCCCCACCTTCCCTTTTCCCTGACGATCCTGTTGCCTGCTCTCCGAGTCCACTGCTTCTCCTTTCCACTTTGTCACCATTTTGCAGTTAGCCATTTACAAAATTAAATGAATAAAATCAAATAATAATATATCTATATCTATATCTGTATCTATATCTATATCTGTATCTATATCTAGATAATTAAAGTGCCCAAGCACCTGCTAGCCTCATGCATATGCATAAACCAGAATTACGGCCCCTCCGGGACACCGGTGTTGTGGCTCTGGGGAAATGGCTGAGTAACCATGACAACGTGCCTCCACCACATCTTATTTCCAGTGATAAAAGCATGATTTACCCTGTTAAACAAACTACATTACAACTTGCCCACAGCAAGTGGTGTCAGCTTTCCAGCAGAGGCAGCGGGTCAGGAAGGAGAGCAGCCCAAAAAGCATCCGTCCGAGTGCTCTTCGCCTCTGCTTCATGGTAAGATTCAGGAGAAGATTCCACACTGAGCATTTCAGGTTTCCAGCTTGAGAGGTGAGATGAAACAAGAGAGGGAAATGCAGAATTCATTAGCTGCAGGCAGCAGCCCAATCCCCAGCACGGCAGTGATGGACGGTGCAGGAGCACCCAAGGGTAGGGCATCAAGATTGGCGGAGCCAAGGCGCAGCGAGTCAGACCTTTGGACGAGATGATTTCTGCCTCCTCTCTCCTGCCAGTTTGCCAAGGCTGCCAATGTTTAGTGAGTGCTAGGGAAGGCTACCAGGAAAGGTTTTTCAAAGGCTTCTGCCAGAATAAACAGTTAAATATGGTTTTAAAAATGACCTTGCTGATGCTGCTGCTTCGGGACAAATGAAAGTGGTTCTCAACATCAGGGGCACTCTTCACTGTGTCTTTTGGATTTGCTCCTTGCTGAATTAAAGAAGACATCTTGCACTCACTTTTTGCAAAGGCTTGGTGGGATATGATGAGGACTGGATTTAAGCTTGAGGAGGGGAGATTTAGGCTGGAGATTATGAAGAAATTCTTTCCAGTGAGAATGGTGAGAAACTGGAGCAGGTTGCCCAGGGAGGCTGTGGATGCTCCCAAGGCCAGGTTGGATGAGGTCTTGAGCCATCTGGGCTAGAGGGAAGTGTCCCTGCCCATGGCACAGGGTTGGAACTGGCTGATCTTTAAGGTCCCTTCCAACCCAAACCACTCAATGAATGTATGAAAATCTATACTAATTTCATAGGAAAACTCATCATGGTGTCTTGAGGTGACAGAAAGCAGCCCTGTGGACAAGGACTTGAGAGTTCTGGTGGATGAGAAGCTGGATATAAGCCAGCAGTGTGCACTTTCAGCCTAGAAGGCTAATGGTATCCTGGACTGCAGCAAAAGAAGCACGGCTAGCAGCTCCAGGGAGGTAATTCTGCCCCTCAGCTCTGGTGAGACCTCACCTGGAGTACTGTGTCCAGCTCTGGTGCCCTCAACACAGGAAGGACATAGACCTGATAGATTTGGTCCAGAGGAGGGACATGAAAATGATCAGGGAGCTGGAACGCCTCTGCTATGAGCACAGGCTGAGGGAGCTGTGGCTGCTCAGGCTGGAGAAGAGGCTCTGGGGAGACCTTAGGGCAGCCTGCCAGTACCTGAAGGGGGGGCTACAAGAAGGCTGCAGCGGGACTGTTTGCAAAGGCCTGCAGGGACAGGACAAGAGGCAAAGGTTTGAAATGAGAGGAGATTTAGGTTAAATGTTAGGAACAAGTGCTTTACCATGAAGGTGGTAGAACACTGCAGCAGGTTGGCTGGGAAGTTAACTGAGGCCCCATCCTTGAAGATAGTCAAGGTCAGGCTTTTTGGGGCTCTGGGCAGCCTGATCCAATGGAAGGGGGCTCTGGGCAGCCTGATCTAATGGAGGATGTCTCTGTTCACTGAAGAGGGAGTTGGACTAGGTGACCTAGTCCAGGTTGGACCTGATGATCCTCGAGGTCCCTTCCAACCTTAGTTATACTGTGATACTGTGATACCTTTGGAGGTCCCTTCCAAGACAAACCATTCTGTGATTCTGTGACACCACAGCAATATTTGTACTGTCAGCACTTCGAAGAAAGACTGAAATCCATCAAACTAATGCCTTAGTTTTGTTAAACTCTTGGCAGTGGGAGTGTTTACCTTAACCCCCTTCTCTCCATCACACGCTTAAAGGAAAGCATGAAGCCTTAATTTGATTTCTTAATCACTTGAGGGCACAATTTGATTAAGAACAATAAACAGGGAGGTGAAGAAATTAAACCCACAAAAGTCTCAGAGAGAAAACAGAGCTGGTGTTTAAAGGTCAAGTGCAAACACGTAATTAGTTCTACTTACATGAAGAACTGCAATTAGCTTCAGGAATCACATTTTGAAATTGCCGGGTCTGGGGGATCCTGGGGGTTTCTTACAGCACCAGCTGGTAGGGGCATTGATTAGATCAGATTCACGACCAGGAATGAAAAGGGAAAGCTAAATCGTGTTTTCAGCGTGAACAACTGCAAAGGCAAGGCTGAAAATAGTGTCTGGCCTTACCAAGAGGGGACTAGCACAGCATAAGCCAGCATTCATCAGATAATTTGGGGGGGGTGGGGTGGGAGAGCTGATTTACCATCACTAAACTCATGGGACTGACCCTTTCCCAGTTCCAAACATAACCTGGAATGTTATGTCTGGGTGCATTCCAGTGTGACCTGTCTGAAGTGATCCTGCTCTGGCAGGGGAGTTGGAGTTTGATGATCTGCAAAGGTCCTTTCCAAATTCTATGATTCTTTGATTCTCTGATTCTGTGATTCTGTGACGCTGTGATTCTATGATTCCAGGATGCTATGATTCTATGATTCTGTGATGCTGTGATTCTGTCATTCTATGATTCTCTGATTCTGCAATTCTATGATGCTGTGATGCTGTGGTTCTATGATTCTCTGATTCTGTGATGCTATGATTCTCTGATTCTCTGATTCTCTGATGCTGTGATGCTGTGACTCTATGATTCTATGATGCTGTGGTTCTCTGATTCTGTGATTCTATAATGCTGTGATTCTGTGATGCTGTGATTCTCTCATTCCATGATGTTGTAATTCTATGCTTCTATGATTCTGTGATTCTATAATGCTCTGATTCTGTGATTCTATGATTCTGTGATGCTGTGATTCTCTCATTCTGTAATGTTGTGATTCTATGATTCTATGATTCTATGATTCTGTGATTCTCTGATTCTGTGATTCTATGATGCTGTGATTCTGTGATTCTATGATAACCTGTACAAGTCAAAGTAGACAGACTCTCCACTTACTGCGTCTGGTGAGATTGTTTTCTCTTCAACAACACCCAAGATCAGAGCCCTACAAGCAAGAAAATGTTTGTGGAAGCATCAAGCACAGATTCAAGTGCTTCCAAATATCTTACTCTCTGAGCATGTCCTTCATCACTCAATATTTTGGACCATTTTCACTAAAACATTACTGCTTGCTCTGACAGATGACCAAATCTGGATGTAGGTTTGGTGATGGGCTGGCTAATCCTGAGTCACAGAATCACAGTATTGTAGGATGATAGAATCATGGAATCATTTCAGTCGGAAAAAACCCTTTATTATCATCAAGTCCAACCATTAGCCCAAGTCTGGTGCTGAACCGTGTGCCCCAGCACCACATCTCTGCCTCTTTGAAACACCTCCAGGGATGGGGATTCAACCACCTCCCAGGGCAGCCTGGCTTTCAGAACCCTTTCAGGGAAGGAGTTTCTTCTGATACCCAACCTGAAGCTCCCCTGCTGCTACTTGAGGCCATTTCCTCTCCTATCACTTCTTCCTAGTAAGAAGAGACAACTCCCACTCCCTTCTCAGGGAGTGGTGGAGAGCAATGAGGTCTCCCTCAACTAAATTTCTCCTGGTGCAGCTTGAGGCCATTTCCTCTTGTCCTACCACTTCTTACTATGAGAAGACATCAACACAAAGACTGAAGGCTTTTACCTCATAAACTAAATGCAGAACTCCAAGGAGGATCAAGCTAAAAGCAAGAGCAGACTGAAAGGAGAAGCCAATGCCTTCTGAAGGCCATAAAGTTTGCTACTGAAGAGGTCTGGTGGTTTTGTAAACTCCAGAACTCTTTGACTTATGTCAGTGATGTCCTGTTTTACACCACCTATGAATGTTCTTGGCTTACTAACGCAATCCACAGATGAATCAAAAGTGCTACCAAGACCCTGAAAGTTGCTGCCAGACAAACATAGGCCCAATATAAATTTACTTTCTGCTAGGACCTGGATTTGAGCAATAAAATCAGTATTTGGACTTTAGGGCCACTTCCAGGTATTTGAATGCTGAGTGATGTCACATCGGGGAGAGCTTTAAGGACTATTACTGAGTTTTAGCCATCCCAGTCCATGACAGCTCTGGGTTTTCTGAGCAGCAAGTTAACTGAGGAGCACAGCTCCTGTTTCTTGCAAGGTTCTCTAGTTGCCTCTGGGTACATGTTCAAAAGCCATTGCTTAGCCATCACACTTCTGGGAATCATGGAATCATGGAATCCATAAGGTTGGAGAAGACCTCAGAGATCATCAAGTCTAACCTGTCAGCCAACACCTCATGCTGCCCAAGGAGGTGGTGGAGTCACCATGACTGGAGGTGTTCAAGAGGGGATTGGATGTGGCACTTGGTGCCATGGTTTAGTAGTAATGAGGTGTTGGGTGACAGGTTGGACTTGATGATCTTTGAGGTCTCTTCCAACCTTATTGATTCTATGATTCTATGACTACTAAACCATGGCTTCAAGTGCCACGTCCAACCCCTTTTTGAACACCTCCAGGGATGGTGACTCTACCACCACCTCCCCAGGCAGCACATTCCCATGGCCAAACCTGTGGTATAGGTAGAGGAGTCCCCAGATGAATTGCCTGGAGCTCTGGGCACAGCAGACCTGGCAGAGCACTAGGTTTTGTGGCTTTACACAATCACAGAATCACCAAGGTTGGAAGAGACCTCAAAGATCATCAAGTCCAACCTCTCACCACAGACCTCATGACTAAACCATGGCACCAAGTGCCACATCCAGTCCCCTCTTGAACACCTCCAGGGATGGTGACTCAACCACCACCCTGGTCAGCACATTCCAATGGCTAACAACTCTCTCAGTGAAGAACTTTCTCCTCACCTCCAGCCTAAACTTCCCCTGGCACAGCTTGAGACTGTGTCCTCTTGTTCTGGTGCTGATTGCCTGGGAGAAGAGACCAACCCCCTCCTGGCTACAACCACCCTTCAGGTAGTTGTAGATAGCAAGAAAGTCTCCCCTGAGCCTCTTTAAGTTTGATTTTTATGCTTTTTCCTTTAGATAGCTGTAACACAACAGCTTCCTTCCTATCCCAAACCAGCCCGTGTGGTGCGTGAGGAGTGAGCAAGAGGCAGGGAACCAGAGGTCCAGTTTTATAATGCTGCCTAAGCTCCCAACTTGAGAAGTGGCTTTGAGCAAGTAACGTGAAACAAACTCCTCTAGAGAGTGTCTGGGGCTTTGTGGAATGCAGGAGGAAAAGAGAAGGGGAAAATGCTGCATCTCAGCTTTCCTGTCCATAACATGGGACTAATACTTACCAACACCCCCCCCAACCTCACAGGGGAGATGCAATAATTAATTAGCTAGTGTTCCTACAGCACTTTAACTCTGTAAAGTGTAAAATAAATGTTAAGCATTATTGGCACTTAGATTCTGCACTGATTGGTGCCCTACAATTCCCTAAGCCAGGCAGCTAGTGATTGCTGCTCAGCGCAGCAGCAGCTTACAAGACATCCTGCGCTATCAGCTCATTTCTAGGTGGTTATGTGACAGCGTGGCCCCACATCCACCCTCCCACACATGCCAGATGCCACACAGGGAAGGTCCAGGATGTGACTACACAGCATGGAATGGGGACTGCAACTATACTGTCTCTAAGTAGTCCCTAACTGAGATGAATTTTTTCCTCCTCCCTGAAGCAGGTTGTCAGACCAACACCAGTACCCACAACTCGCTGTACTGCCATATAAATCACAGCATCACAGAATGCTGAATGGTTGGAAGGGACCCTTGAAGTTCATCTTATCCAAACCCCTGCAGTGAGCAGGGACGCATCCAACTAGATCAGGTTGCTCAGGGCCCCACTTAGACTGACCTCAAATGTTTCCAGGGATGGGGACTCAACAACATTCCTGGGCATCCTGTTCCAGTATTTCACCACTCTCATAGAATCAATAAGGTTGGAAAAGACCTCAAAGATCATCAAGTCCAACCAGACACCCAACACCTCCTGACTAACTAAACCATGGCTTCAAGTGCCACGTCCAATCCCTTTTTGAACACTCTCACTGTGAAGGTCTTACTCCTAATACCCAACTTAGGTCTACCCTGCTCTAGTTTAAAAGGTCAATGATGGAATTCAGAGCACCTCTGTGGAAAAGGACTTGAGGTAGTTCAGGCCCCACCCCTGGAGATATTCAAGGTTAGGCTTGACAGGGCTCTGGGCAGCCTGATCTAATGGAGGATGTCCCTGCTGACTGCAGCTGGGTTGGACTGGATGACCTTTGGAGGTCCCTTCCAACCCAAACCATTCTATGATCCTATGAATAGAACAGAATTGACCAGGTTGGAAGAGACCTTTGAGATCATTGAGTCCAACCTATCACCCAACACCACCTAATCAACTGAACCATGGCACCAAGTGCCTCATCCAGGTGCTTTCTAAACACCTCCAGGGATGGTAACTCCACCACCTCCCTGGGCAGCACATTCCCGTGGCCAATCTCTCTTGCTGGGAAGAACTTTCTCCTCATCTCCAGCCTAAACCTCCCCTGGCACAGCTTGAGACTGTGTCCTCTTCTTGCCTGGGAGAAGAGACCAACCCCCACCTGGCTACAACCTCCCTTCAGGGAGTTGTAGAGAGCAAGAAGGTCTCCCCTGAGCCTCCTCTTCTCCAGGCTAAGCAACCCCAGCTCCCTCAGCCTCTATTTTATAATTTAATATCACTGAAAATAGCCAAAAGTACAACTAATTCAATGTCAGAGAAACAAAATAAAACAAACAACAAAAAAAAGAGAAACTTTTCCTTTTGCACTTTTTTGTTTTAGACTCCTTTGCTAAATTCTGTTTTCAATAGAAAAGCATCTTCTGAAATCATGTCTGAGAGATTGATAGCTGGCTGAACATGAGCCAGGTGCCAAGAAGGCCAATGGCATCCTGGCCTGCATCAGAAATAGTGTGGCTAGCAGGAGCAGAGAAGTCATTCTGCCCCTGTACACTGCACTGGTTAGGCCACACCTTGAGTCCTGTGTCCAGTTCTGGGCTCCTCAGTTTAGGAAAGATGTTGAGATGCTGGAAGGTGTCCAGAGAAGGGCAACAAAGCTGGGGAGGGGTCTGGAGCACAGCCCTGTGAGGAGAGGCTGAGGAAGCTGGGGTTGGTTAGCCTGGAGAAGAGGAGGCTCAGGGGAGACCTTCTTGCTCTCTCCAACTACCTGAAGGGAGGTTGTAGTCAGGAGGGGGTTGGTCTCTTCTCCCAGGCACCCAGCACCAGAACAAGAGGACACAGTCTCAAGCTGCACCAGGGGAAGTTTAGGCTGGAGGTGAGGAGAAAGTTCTTCCCAGAGAGAGTTGTTAGCTGTTGGAATGTGTTGCCTAGGGAGGTGGTGGAGTCCCCATCCCTGGAGGTGTTCAAGAGGAGATTGGATGTGGCACTTGGTGCCATGGTCTAGTCATGAGGTCTGTGGTGACAGGTTGGACTCGATGATCTTTGAGGTCTCTTCCAACCTTGGTGATTCTGTGATTCTGTGTAATATTGCTTAATATTAACTGCTGCTACATAACTAATCTGCTGCTATCTGAAAGGAGGTTGCAGTGAGGTTGCTTGGTCTCTTCTCCCAAGTACCAAGGAGAGGCAATGGCCTGAAATTGTGCCAGGGAGGGTCA